>NC_039263.1:23512059-23565406 GCF_003368295.1 Carassius auratus | reverse complement strand
GCGGCAACTTCAGCATGGACGACATGACAGTACAAACACCCTCATGTCTCATAATGTAATCTGATAACGGAAAACACAAATGAGAGGATGTAGATCTGTGTACTTTAGCACATTTAGGACTTAAGCCTCTGTTGAATCATCGAGAATAAGATGAAAAACATTATTTTGTTCTTCCTCCAGCCTTTTACTTTAACTCTGTAATGAAGACACACAGTCTGACACCCTTGTTTTATTTCTTTCTGATGTCTGTCCTTGCGTATTAAACCACATGGTCTTAATCAGATTTTCATCAAAGCCTCAAAGGTCATATGAAAAGAAGTGAGACATTTCTGGAGTGAACCAAAAAGTGTTCATTTGTTCATCTGTTGTCTTGTCGTCTGCAGCGCCTCTGTTTCCAGGGCAGAGGATGTCTCCAGCCAAAGCTCTGACTATGAAAGATTATGAGAACGTAAGTACTACAATATTACAATTTAGATTTCTTATAATGAGAGAAAAAGATGTCTAAATGCTGTTTCGGTAGACATCTCACTAGGCCATGATCTAGATCCCTCAGTTTTCCACTGGTCATCTGAAAGTTTTAGATCCACCATTTTTCCCAGTTTTCCTGACATTTTTGTGTTCTGCACACGATTCAAAATACTCTGCTCTCCACCCAAATTTAAAAGCTGCTGTCGGTTAATGAAGATTTGCTGAAAGAACTCGCAGCTCAATTGGATTTGATTTAGAGCTGAAACAACGAATCGATTTAATCGATTAAAATCGATTATTAAAATAGTTGTCAACTATATTTAGTAATCGATTCGTCGCTAAATAAACTTTATTTGCCATAAGCGGCTCATTTCGTGCATATTTCAAATCTGCGGTGACCAAAGTGTGGCAGTAATGAGCCACCGGAGGTTTTACTCAGCCAGTACAGCAGGTGAAGTAGCGAATAGCCAATAGCTGGCCTCGTTTTATGTCACGTGCTTCCCGAACAGCGTCTCTGCAGCATTCAGCGGGAAGTGGGAGTACTTTACTTTGAGCCTTCAAAATGAAGAGTAACCTGTAAACTCTGCACTACTGAACTGTTTAAGGGGCCGTTCACATATCGTGTCTTTTGCGTGCTCAAGTTCGTTATTTCCAATATAGGCGCGCAGTATGCACTCTCATAATGGAAGCGACGCGGTCGCGACACGCACGCGGTGCGATGCGCCCGTTTTTCCAGGCGCGTCCACACCGCATCCATTTATCCTTTGCTGAAATTTCCGGGTCTTCATGGAGAGGGCACGTCATGGAGAGAGCACGTCATGGTTGCTTAGCAAAGGCAGACGCCTCAGCGGCGCTTCTGCCCGAGCGCTTTGGAAAGAAGGAGAAAGCGCGCGACTAGCGTTTTCCACGCGTTTTTAGGTGCGATATGTGAACGGCCCCTAAGAATTTTATTTGTGCAGATTCTCCAGTACAAGGTTGTTTGCAAATGTTTAATCGTAAAAGCTGATAACATTGCTTTTTAACAGTTAACATTTAAAGCTTTAAAACATGTTATGTGATCAGTTTGTCGTTTACCAGTTCATAATTCAGATTTGCAGCCTAATTATGACTGAATGAGAGAGGTAAATGTTTGAGTATATTTAAAATGCACTTCTTTTCTAAGTATTCACTGCTCTTTTTCACACAGCAGGTTTTTTGTGTGTCCCAATTTTTTTTTTCTGGACAACCTTCTGATGGATTTTACTTTAAATTGTGAGTTCCATTCAGGTTTCATGCCATTGGCACTTTTTTTCGAAGGATTGTTTACAATTTCACAGCATAAGCTATAAAGCTTTTTCCCAGTAAATAATAAAATACAATGCACTGCAATTTTATTCTGTTTTATCCTTATACTTCTTGAAAATATGTTCTCAAAGATTCCTTAAGCTTTGTCTGGGATGTTAAACTACTTTAGGAGCTCTAAGGACTGCCATGGTGAAAACAATATTTGAAATCTCCTTGTGAATTTTGCTAGAGTATGGGTCAGTGTTTTGATTGCAGAAGAGTTCGACAAAGGATTACTAACATAATAAAAACAACTCCAGGTATATTTTTGATGAGGGATATGACAATGCAAAATGGTTAAAATTTCTTAAAAATCTATGCTGAATGATAAAGACCCTTTATTAATAATTTACTGGGGAAAAAATTGAAAAAACTAAAATATAAGTACATAAACCGATTAATCGATTAATCGTAAAAATAATCGACAGATTAATCGATTATCAAAATAATCGTTAGTTGCAGCCCTAATTTGATTTGATTTGGTCAATGGTAAAGAATACGCCTTGACTTCCCGTTGCATGTCATACAGACGTATTCTAAACAAAAACTGACAGTGTGAATGTAGCCAATGCGTTGAAATATTCTGAAATATGAACAATATATTAAACATGTTTTTTTTTCATAGCAGACAGGGCAGATATGCAAAGACAAAGCAACACATGTAGATTTCCTTTCAGCATTTCTGTTGATTTATCAAAATCAGAACCTTTCTAAATGCTTTTTTTTATGGTTTGGAACTAAACCCTTTTTGATTATGTGCTAATAAAGAACTAAGTTTGAGTAAACTTGCTTAATGCTAGATTAAAGGGATACCCCCCCCCCCCCCCCCCCCAAAAAAACAAAAAAAAAAAACAAGCAAACACTCATCTCCAGGCCATCATCCAAGACATGGATGAGTTTGTTTCTGCATTGAAAGAGATTTGGAGAAATGTAGCATTATGTCCCTTGCTCACCAATGGATCCTGTGCAGTGAATGGGTGCCGTCAGAATGGGAGTCTAAACGGCTGGTAATCCACACCACTCCAGTCCATCCATTAACACATTTTGAAATCAAAAGCTTTGTGTTTGTAGGAAAGAAATCCATCATTAAGCCATCACTTCTGGTCAAAATAATACTCTTTAATCCATAACACTTCATTCAGTAAAAATAAAAATCAATTCCCTGTTGTTCTCCAACATTACCAATAGAACTGTTTTGGAGCATTTTTGCTTGTAAATGGTTCTTGATCTGTTCATAATTCTCTACTGATTCAGACAAGACAATTGTCACCGGAGGAAGTGTGATGATAGACTCGGTTTGAAGTTAAAAACATCTTGATGGATTTGTTTCTTATAAACATGCATGCAGTATGTCATATTATTTTGTTTATCGGCTGTTTAAACTCATTCTGACAGCACCTGTTCACTGCAAAGGATTCTTTTTTTCCAAGTAAGTGATATAATGCTAAATTTCTTAACATCTGTTTTGATGAAGAAACCAACTAATCTGATTTTGAGTACATTTTCAGTACATTTTTTTTAACTTCATTTTTAACAGGTCGGTATGCAACTAATATGGTTTCTTTGGCAGAAACGATATTCTGGGATGGAATAAATCTGCCTGTCCATTTAAGGAAAAGTGCTTATTTCTTTGTACTAAGATAAAGATCTGTGTGCATTCCTGTGTGTGTCCGAATGAGAGAAAGTGTGTTTGTGCTGTAGAAACACAGAGATCTTTCAAAGCGGGGTACAGCTGCCCATCACTGTGGTACTTGTGCTTATTCCACACTCTCTCGTTCTATTTGTATATCTTTCTTCCCTTCCCCCTCTTTCTGCCCAGATGTTGACTTGAAAAACGCTCGGAGTACAATGACGCACAGTTCACTGCCCTGCCAGTCTGTCTCTCTCTCTCTCACACACACACACACTCTCTCATGTCAGCCCTCATTACTGACCCACACACAGCCTGTTATAGTCGCTCTGTTTCTCTTTTAGTTCTCGTCTCCTCCCTCCCCATCTCTCTTTTAGTTATAAGGAGAACAGCTTTCCTTATGTTTATTCATGAATGAGTTTGAATATTATAATAAAGAAGCCAAAATGAAGAAGGTTTTCTCCAGTTCGTTCTGGTTTTGTGAACTAGATCAGTTGTAAGATCTGACTCAAAAGAATCACGTTCATGAATGTCACAGGAAAACTACAATTCTTTTGTGAATAACAGAATAAATTCCAATTTGTTCTTTAAAATATTCCACACATATTGCTTACATAGAAGCTTTGTGTACATATTCTTCTTGTTTGTATTGTCTGTGTAAATAAGGAGTATTTTGGGAATAATTCCAATGGTTCCCCTGCAGCAAATCACCGCTCTGAAGAAGGAAAACTTCAACCTGAAGCTCAGGATCTATTTTCTGGAAGAACGTGTGCAGCAGAAATGTGACGACTCCACCGAGGACATTTACAAAACGGTGATTGACACGCACTGTCACATGCATACAAGTACACACATGGCACAGTTCACCTCTTTATATTAAAGCAAACAGTTGTTTTGTGCTTGTTGATCTCAGTTTTTCATTATTTTAAGTATCTTGTCTGTTTGTGTAGAACATTGAGCTGAAGGTGGAGGTGGAGTCAATGAAACGAGATCTGGCTGAGAAACAAGAACTGCTTGTGTCCGCATCGTAAGTGCTGCCCACTTGTTTACTTCCTATTTTTACTAATCATTGGTACAACATGATAGAGCATGAAGTGATAAATCCTGTTTCTTCCTCTGATTGTTTGCTGAAAAATTGCTACTTTTTGTTTTTATCTGTTTTTTTTTTTTGACAGTTTTAAAGTGTAGCTCCACCCTTTGTCAAATTCATTGATCCAGAATTTAATTCCACATAGCCATTAAACATCAAATTATTCTGATTGACTGTCAATTCATTTCCTAGTTGAAACCTTTTGCTTTAAGGTAAAAATTCACTATATACCAAAAAAAAAATCATTTGATTTCAGTCTATTTTACTGATATGGCGCATAATATAAAAAAAATAACTCCCATCTGGTTATTACTCTTTGTGCTTTCAGGTGAAATATTTACAATTGAACACATGTAGGAGGCAGTAGATATAAGACATGGATCTAAATGATGTGTGTTTGTGTGTGTAGGAAAGCTTTAGAGAGTTTAGCGAGTCGAGGTGTTGATGATGGCAGAGAGAAAATGCATAGAGAAATGGATCACTCCCGAGACAGCTTTCAGCCGCTCGGATTCAGACCTCGAGGAAGGTAAAACAAACCCTAGAACAGTTATAAAAAATGCTTTGGAAAGTGTCCTCCAATTTAGTCATTGGCTTTCTTAAGTCTCTTGCACAGCTGCCCCAAGAGGACTGGAAAGCATGGCCACCATTGCTGAAAAAGGAGAAGCTGAAAAATCTTGGATTGGAGAAAGAGCTGCAAGCTGCCAAACAGTCAGGACCCCAGCGGTTTCAGGCTCCGCCCCCGAAACGGGTCAGAGAGCTCCAGCAGGCCTCCAGGAGAAGGAGAGGTGATTCAGAAAGAAATTAAATTACTGAAACATCTCCTTACATTAAAAAAGAGTAACTATTAACATATCCCTGATACGATTTCCAAAGTGTTATTGAGCAGCTGCGGGTGTCACTCAAGAAATCAAGACGCCATGATTGGAGAGCTTCAGAACAATGACCCGAAACAGCCAATGACAGAGCAGATGGCACAGCTGAAATCTCTTATTGGCCAAAAAAGACAGTCAACTACAGGTAAGTCTTTTAAAACTGATTTATGGCCTGCTCAAAATTCCTAAGGCTGCATAAAAGCCAGATTAAATTATACCAGTTCTGAGTCACTTCAGGCTCTAGTATGAAAATATAAAGTTGACATTGCTGTGTAAATGCCATTTATTTAATCTCATTACACAGATGGACCGTAATGTCCAGTTCAGAAGTGCTTCTGTGCTACTTTTGCATTGTAAATTTGGTGTTTGTTTTGTAAATCGCAACAGCTTTCATACATCAAGGTAAATGCTATCTGTAACGCACATGAAAAAACTCAGAGTAATGTTTTGTTTATATTTACAGGCTCTTAGGGAAGAGCTAGACCGTGGGAGAGAAAATGCAGAAAGAGACAAAGAGGTAAGCAGACAGCTAGTCCCATTGTGTTGCCAGAGTATTCCTCTTTCTGAGTACTTTTATAGAGTAAAATTAGCATGTAGGCTAGCCAGCATGATGATATCGGCCTGTGTGATTCATTGGGCGGCTGTTTCATACATGACAGAAATTGTTGTAAAGTGAGAAAGGAGCTTGAAGCAATTGAAATTTGATTCATCCATTCCACCAGCATCACAATTTCAGGGTTTTCTTTATGCACTCGTAAGCATAATAGTTTAAATTAAATATTCATTTATCTGATGCACTCTAAAGTCCTATGTCATAATTAAAAATGACAGGACAGCCAAAGAGTGTGAGAACCCTGTCGAAGGGCATGTGCTAAGCTGGATTAGCAGATCAACAGCAGTCTGTGACTGTAGCAAATGCAAATCAAACATGAAAAGGTTGGACAGTTGTGTGCATTTGTTTGGTTTCAACTTTCAAACTTTTGACGGTAGGATATTTTGGGTGTTCGACATGCAATACTTTATGAGGTTTGTAAATGATTTTTAGTCATTGCTAAGTGGTGGTTATATGTTCTTGCCGATGTCAAGAGTCCAACTCTAAAATTTCAGATATTCTGCCTCTGTAGATATTGACTGAGGTCCCTCCTTCAGTGCTAATCTGTGAGATTTTCAAGTGAACAAAGATTTGCAATCTAAGATGTCATTCATGTCCATAAACACAATAACATTGTGGCACTAGCTATGCATCAAAGATTAATACTTGGTGTTTGGGGGTTTGTTTGGATTATCAGAAATATACTGTTTCATGCATAAGTGTGACCTGCAACATCCTCAATCACTGTAGGAACATCAACGGCCCAAATACAACTCTTCTCATCGGACTCCTGCTGAGCTGAGTGGATTACTGCGTGTATGTGTGTGTGTTACAGCCGTTGTGCACATCACCCAAAGGATTTCCTGTGTGTGTTAGAGGATTAAAGGGTTTAAATCTGCGTGTGGGCAGAGCATAGTCAGCTCCGATTCAGTGCAGAGCAAGACGGAAGGAAAAGCATTGAGGCAGATGCATAGCAAGATAGTATGCGTACAGATCAGAAATTTTTTGTGTTAGTCTGGTGAACATGCGTGACCCATGCCGTGTGTGTGGCGTGTGTGTGCAGGGAGGTCAGTGTCGCTGGTTGTTCAGCGCATGTGGCCGTCTGAGTTGGCAGTCATCCTTTCGCATGTGTTGGGCTTGGAGTTGCAACGAGACGGCCACAGCGAGTTTCTCTGCGGAAAATGCGTGTTTTTACTCGAGCGCATTGTGCAATGCGACGTCGCCATTGGACAGCTGCAGGAAACGCATGCCGCTCAGCTGCAGCGGATGCAGAACGACAGAGATGGACTGAAAGCGCAAATCACAAACAAGTACAGACAACATAACCAACACAAAATAAGTGGAAACGTACCTCTTAAACAGGAAGTTCAGACTGGAACAAGCTTAAATACTTCAAAGCAGCTGCAATGCATTCGACGAGCTCAACCTGTTCAACCAAAGCAGCAACAAACACGGATTGCCAGTGTCCAAGACAAACTAGGAAGAAGTCAAGGGCTTGTTTCTGTGAATTCAGATGGTGAAGGCCAACAGGAGAAGTTTAAAGGTCGATTGAGGAGGTGTGTGAGTCTTGAGCCGCTTAGTAAAAACAGATCGTTCTCAACGTTCAAAATTACATTCTTCTTCACATAAAAATTTAAAAACCACTGGCGTGCCAGTAACCCGACCTCGTTCTCTTAGTCGCGACTATTTGGACGTCGTAAATAAGAAGAGCGCTTTGATTTCACGCTCAACTTCCCTCCAATCAGTGGCCCTGGAGCAGTATGACCACGCCCACATCAGTGCATCACCCCTCAGACAGACACGCCCACTGAGAGGCTCCACCCCCACAACCGTAGAAACGACCTCGCTGGTGTGGTGATATACTGCAGCTCTTGAAGAGTGTGCAAGGAGTGCGGCCTGTCCCACGATGCAACAGTAGCAAGATTCCAGTATTAAAATATCCGAGTTATATACATGGAAACACCCACAGCGGTGTGTCTTGGAAATTGAAGCTGGAGAGAAGTCTGAGAGAGATGGAAGAGGATTTTAATGATGAATACATACCTGTTAAACAGGAGGTACATCACTTCTACACAGATTTTGATGACTCTCTGACTTCTCTAATTTTAGCTAGGATGTTAGGGCACTGCTTACCAGTTTTTAGCGGCAAATTAAATACATGTTTTTTTTTGTGTTTTTTTTGCAGATGTTTGTTGAAAGGCAGAATGAACTGAGCAGATTGGAGCAGAAAACCAGGCAGCTGACCGAAGAACTGAACACGGCCAAAAGCAGCAGCCAGACCCTCAAACACACGCTAGAAGAAACGGAGAGAGAAAATAAGGTAAATCCTCTGCAGACAAACCCTCTCTGCATATAAGCAGACTATGCCAGGGTTTGTATTGGCTAAAATAACAGAAATGATATAAGCCTCTTTAACAATGCCGGTAGTAATTTTAGAAATTGGTTCCGTGCATACATGAATTCTAAGCAGAAATTGTCATTGAATTAACAGCAAAGTATTGTGCTGAAGTCTCATTGGGTTCCTCTGTGTTTTTAGGCTCTTTCTGATGAGCTGCAGGAGAGAGAGATCGAACTGTCTGCAGAGAAGAAGAACTCTCTGAAACGAGACAAAACCATCCAGGGTCTCAGTCTGGTTCTCAAAGAGAAGGAGAAAGAGGTGTGACGCAGTCAAACATTAAAACTGTTTGATGTATTTTTTATTTTTATTCTATCAACAAAATTTCAGCATTATAGAAGAAAAAAAGTAGGGCAACTCAGAGCAAAATAAAACAAGTACTTGAATAAAAATGTATGGTAACACTTTAGAATAAGTGTCCCATTCTCACTTAAAACTAGTTGCTTATTAGAATGCCTATTATTAACATATTGGCTGTTTATTAGTGCTTATAAAGTACATATAATGCATGACATCTATAATCCTTCCCTATACCCTACCTTATAAACTAATAATAAGCGTCAAATTGGGAGTTAATTGAGTTATGTCATAATTAATGCTTAAAATAAAGTGTGACTAAATTTAAGTCTGCAGCAAATGTTATAAATTTGGGTTTGAATTTAAGCAATCTTTCTTTGTTAATGTCGTATTTACTTGACAATGGTTTTATAATGTATTTGAAAACAATCTCATATGAATTGAGTTTTCACTAAAAACTAGAATGCTTTTGACAACAAAAACTACTAAAATGTGGTTTTACCTATATATATCCTTCTTTATTTCAGATCGAGGGTCTATCTGGTGATCTTGAAGAGAAAGATCAGGCTCTTGCTAAGGCTCGAGAGGCCCTTCATAAAGCCAAACTACAGAAGTATCAGGTATGTGTGATTGTGCACTTTTCAGTGGTGAGTTAGAACAGATTGACAACTGTAGCTACTAAGTTGCTCCTCGTCACTAATATAGTAGATGGGTGAAGGATTTGTGTAATGAGTGTGTTATGTTCTTCCGTTTGTTCCAGGGGGCTGAAGACCAGCAGTCTTTACTCCTGGAGCAGCAGGCTGAATTATCACGGCTCCAGGCGGAGGCTCACTCCTCGCTGCTGGAAGCCCAGAGGCTGCAGCGTGTGCTGGGCAGCAGAGATTCAGAGCTGTGCCTTCTTCAGCAGGTCAAACTAGAACTAGAACAAGAGCTGGAGCAGCTACAGCAACAGAAGAAGAAGGGAGACAAGACAATTAATGTGAGGAGCACAGACATTGTATTGTAAAAACGAAATACTTATGTCATTACAAAGAAATACTACATATGATTTTAATTAAAATATTCAGATTAACCACAATTTTTAATGATATTACATTCTTTTTTATGTTTTTGCTTTCGTCTGTTTATTGCAGGATCTTCAGAACCAGTTGAAGAAGCTAAACGGAGCTCTTGCTGACAGAGAGAACGCTCTAGAACAACAGCGTCTAGAACAGCAAGAGCAAAACCGCGCAGCTGAACAAAAACTACAGAACACCATAGAACGACTCACAGCTAGTCTGAATCATAAAGACCAGCAGCTGCAGGTACACACACACACAACACACACAGAGCTTACACACAACACCTCTGCTTTTTTTACTCATTCCTGTTTTTCAGGACTATATGAACATGGTTAAAGATCTGGAGAAGAACAGAACTCAGGAGGAAGGTGATCCCATGGTGGATAAACTGAGAGCACGACTCAAGGAGAAAGAGAAAGCACTTGAGGTTTGTGGCTCTTCCTTTATTGTTTTCTGTATTTAAACACAAGTTTTGAAGGTACAGTACCATAAACCACCTGCTTAACTCAGATAATGATTCCAGGTGGATGGTTGTATGTTAATGATTTGTGTTTCTCTGTTTGTGTCAGCAGAATATTAAGCACAGTTGCCAGCCTTGATTATCATAAATATCGACCACTTGAGATTTTTGTGTGCTTTATTCTCTGTGAGCAGAAAGCCTTGGATGAGAAGTTTGCAGCCGTGGAGGAGAAAGAAAATGAGATCCATTTGCTGCAGCTGAGCTTGAGAGAGAAAGAAAGAGACGTGGAGCGTCTCAACAACCTGCTCTCACACAACGAGGAGACTATCAATGTAAGACTGTGTTTTTGTGTGATTAGAGAGAGATTTTAAATTGGTGAATGTTTAATTTCTTCACATAAAAGTGCTGATCTAGAATCAGATGCTAATGGTTTCTCTCTGTGTAGAGTTTTGATGCACTAATAAAGGAAAGAGATCTGGAGCTGCAGCAGCTGTTGAACTCGCTGAAGAATCTTCAGAGGTGTAAAGACGAGACTGAGCAGAACCTCCAGAGAGCTCTGAGAGAGAAAGACGCCATTATACAGCACTTACAGCAAGCGCTGGACAACAAAACGAGAGACATGGAGGTACAACACGCACACTCAAGTTTTGGTGCAGACACAGACAGAATTTGCTAAGTGTGAAGGCATTTTCTCCTCACTTTCCAGGAGATGGCTGGTAGGGTTCTGAGCCAATCAGAGTCCCAGGGTCGTGACCTCGCAGAGCAGATGAGTCAGAGGTTAAAGGTCACAGAGGCGATGCTGTCCGAGGCAGTGAAGGACAGAGAGAGGCTAGTGACCGAGAACCAAGCCGCTGTACAAAACCTGCTGGCCACAATCAGCAGCAAAGACCAGCTTCTGAAGGTACTAGATGACCGGGTTATTTCACTATCATTGAGATACTATCATAGTTTTGTTCAAAAATATTTTAAGTAATTTCAGATTTAATTGAATAACTTTTTTTTTTGTATTTCAATTTTCACATCAATTTTTATATTTTAATCATATTGCTATTTTTTTAATTTCAAGTAATTTTTTTTTTTTTTTATGGTTTTGATGCACTTGTACACTTGTGCTTGATATGTGTACTTATAAGCATCGTTTCCAATGCCTCAGAAATATCTGTTTTGTGTTTGCAGGAGAGTGCGGAGCGTCACGTACAGGCTCTGAATAATCGTGCAGGAGAACTGCAGGATCTTGTTAAGGAGTTGGCAGACACACAGCTGCAGCTCAGAAACGCACAGAGACTGAACGCTACAGCAACACAGGACGGCCATCTAGAGACCGCTGAACTCCGTGCAATGTTGGCGGAAAAGGATGCCCTCATTAATGTGAGACTTTGACCTGTAATCTTTTGATCACAAGGCTGTTTTCACACTCAAATCGATTGCTCAGTCCAGAAACGGAATTGCTTTAGTGTGCAAAAAACCTTCTTAAGACGTAATTTTGTGGTAATTAAATGCCAAGTGATGTTGTTCTGTTGCTTTTATAGAAACTGTTAGACCGTGGACAGGCGAAAGATCGCATCCTGTTGGAAATGAAGACGAGTGAAGCTCTTCCTCCTCAGGTGCTGGAGCTCAGACAGACCATTGAGGTGCTGCAGAAGAAACTTGAGGAAAGAGAAGGTGAGAGTGTGTTTGTCCTGTAAGAATATAACGGTTTTACAGTAAAGGTGCACATATAGGCAGATAATGGGGATATT
Organism: Carassius auratus; assembly: GCF_003368295.1. Classification (NCBI taxonomy): domain Eukaryota; kingdom Metazoa; phylum Chordata; class Actinopteri; order Cypriniformes; family Cyprinidae; genus Carassius; species Carassius auratus. The sequence continues at coordinate 23,553,479 of NC_039263.1, read as the reverse complement.
TCTTGAAAAACATGGGTATTGTTAGAAATATGCCATGCTTCACTTAAATTCAACTTAAATGATATCTAGACATAACATTTGTTGTTTGTTTTTGAAGCTGAACTAAGCAGGCAAAACAGTGAGGACACTCTGGATATAACAACGGTCAGTAAGAAATCTGTGCTGATTTTGAAGAAAGAGCTCATAGAGAAAACAGAAGCTCTGAACGCCGCACTGAAGAGAGAAAACCAGCTCAAGGTCTTTAATTTGAGATCTTAATGGATTTGTTTTTTTGTGTGTTTCAACGTTTGAAGTTTTTAAAATAATTGTGTGTTTGTGACAGATTTCTCTAGCAGAGCTTCAGTCAAAGGTCTCAGACCTAGAGATGCAATTAGAGGGAAAGATAGCCAATATCGAGTCCCTGACATCAACACTCAACACTAAAGAAGAAATCATTACTGTGAGTAGAAATCACACTCACATATACCACCATTCAAACATTTTTTTTTTTTTAATCGAAAGTAATTAATACTTTTATTCAGCAAAGATGTATTAAATTTATCAAAAGTGACAATAAAACATTAAACGGTAAAAAATGAATCTTTCAAGGCACACCTAGCATGAGCCCATGAGGTTGGGTTACAGTATATGCTTCAGTCTGATTTTGTGGTCCATTGCAGGAGCTGCACCAGCGTTTGTCTCAAAGAGGGGACAGCCGACTTCCTCTGACCCGGGATCAAGCGTCCCAGCCGGGTGAGAGTGAATGCAGCATTACATCTCTCCCTCAGAGAGAAAGAACCATCATTGGGGGAGATCGCCAACAACAGGTAAATGTGAACACATGCATGCATTCTTTAAGCTGATCCATGCCAGCATCTGTAATGTTGAATGCCTTTCTTCTTTTGTAGGAGGTTGCATCTCTATCTGATCAGCTGACTGAGCAGACAGAGTTAAACCGAGCTCTGAGAGCTGAGCAACATCTCTATTCTGACCTCATCAGAGCCGTCAAAGATCGTGACAGGTGTGTGACAACTAAGAGTTTGTAATGTGCTGTTAAACACTTGATACCTATATTTAAATGATGTTTTTTTTTTGTTGGTTTCAGTGTTGAGAGGCTGCAGGCTCTGCAGCTGGAGCTCACAGCTATATCACTCCTCAGACAGCAGCTGGAAAGTGGAGTCCAGATGAACACAGAGCTGAGAGATCAGCTACAGAAAGAGATCCAGAGAGCCAAACAGAGAGAAGGTGCAGAAAACCAGTCAGATGTCATGCTCTAATCTCCCAATATACCAAAAGAACCTTTTAGTTTGTTCAGCCAACAGTGATGCAGGGCTATAGTCAGTTCAAGGTCAGAGCTAAGGGCTTAATATTTTGCCCATCAGGTTGTTGATTTTCTGGATGGATCTTATTAATATCAGGACACACAGTTAGAGCTCATCCAGCTTTTACATCATTATCCTTGTTCATCCGCACATAACCATGCTTTTTTATTTATATGAAAGCTTGCATTTATCTTTTTTCTGACTTGCATGTATGTTTGTTCTGTTTTGTTTTGTGTTGTTCTGGCATTCCTGTCTGTCTTGTTCAACTCATTTTTTCTGTTGTCTGTGATTATTTATTTATTTATTTATTTATTTATTTATAGATAATATATTCTTTGTAATAAAGTGTTTTAAATGTGTGTGTCTCATCAGCACTGAAACACTATTAATACACTAACCTCATCCCTCCCTGCCATGTACACGTCTTCACTTATTCAGCTTGTTTCTTTCTTTCTGTGCATACCAATGAAAACCTTTCCAGTCCATTAATCTTCACATTCCTCACAAGACTATACTCACTGTTTTTATTTATTTTTTAAGTTCAGTGCCTCAGATACACTGAATGATGAAAATAAAACTCATTCTGTCCATTTCTGCTCCATTTACCTTTAATCGTTTTGTGTCCATCTGCTTTGTGGGATTGTGGCTGTGGTGATGCCTTTTCCAGCCCAAACAAGATAAAATAAAAATCTGCAATAATAGTCTTATTTCTGTGCTATATGTGTATATACTATATATATATATATAGAGAGAGAGAGAGAGAGAGGTAGAGAGATTTTAAATTAGCTTCTAATTAGTTAATTATCTAATTAGTTCTAGTTTAACTAAGTACTTCAACCTAAACATTTGTCAACATTCATAATTTTATAAAATGTTAACATTTTATTACAATTTAAATAATAACATTTATTAATTATTTTAGTTTATATATATATATGTGTGTGTGTGTGTATATATATATATATGTGTGTGTATATATATATATATATATATATATATATATATATATATATATGTGTGTATATATATATATATGTGTGTGTGTGTGTGTGTGTGTGTGTGTGTATATATATAATATATATATATTTTTTTTATATATGTATATATTTTCATAGTTAGATTTTTTTCTTATTTTTACTTCTATATATTACACTGAAGCTGATCTAGAGAAACTTATTTATTTGATAATTGATCTATTTTTATTCCCCCTTCATAACTTTTGAATTTGATTCAAATTGAATGTGATGCTATTTGCAGATCATCTTTCTGTGCACACTCACAAAACACAAAACAAAAAAATGCACCTGATTAACTTTCCTATTAACTTTCTACCAATGTCTTGCTGTGGCTCTTGCTTTCACCACTCAGCTTACAATAAATATCGGCATAAAATAAATATGCCTGGAAATAGCATTGTGTATATTATTCTATGGTGCAACTTTGGTTTATGTCATATTGATTATGCACCCATCCATTTCTTATCATTATAATTTGTGTTTTCTAAGCTGTTCTTTAAAGACTAAAAAAGGAAATATGCAGAGAACAAAGTTAAAGTTGTGCATATTTATTGAATATGTTTGGAGTGTTACTAACTGCATGAGTATACATGTGTTTGCAGGTTCAAACCCTTCAGAGTTAGAGAGTCTGCGGGATGCACTAGAGGAAGCCCAACGCTGGAACGCCTCTCTGCAAGCCAGACTGGGTCAGATCCAGAACCGGGGAGGAGGGGTTGGACAAGCCAATGATACTAGTATGTTCACATGTCAAACCTATCATTTGTCCATTCTTAAATTAAATTATTTAAGTTCATTTGAATTAATTCACCTGATGATTTTAGTGGACACACTGAGTTGGATTGGCGATCAGACGTCCTATATGAGTATATGTGTTGGCGAAGGGCCAGAGGAGGAGCTCCAGCACTTGACCATTGAACAGCTCAGAAAAAAAGTGAGTGCCTAATCGCCAAATTTTATGTCATTTTTGTCAAACAAGATTGAAAGATTTACATTTTCCTCTTATTTTCAGGTTTTAGAGCTTCAGGCAGTCAATGCTGAACTGCAGAATAAGCTGCTTCAGATGGAGAAAGACATTGTGGGAAAAGATCCAGTAGACTATCAGAAAGAACCAGACCTAATCAACCTCTCAACTCCAATCAAGGTATTAAAGGTCACAGTGAAATATTTTCAAAAATAGGCTTAGAAATATTATTTTTATATCTTATGTAATGTTTTTAGAATACATTTTTGCAAAGCCAACATTTGGTTTGATGCCAATGTAAAATGGGGCCCAGTTTCTTACCTTCTTTTAACCTCTTGACCTTTAACCTCAGACCTTCTGGTTTTGTGCTTTTGTGTTCTGTTTATGATCGACCTCTTGTCTGTAGTTGAGTTTCTAGTCTACTAACATTAGTAAGCTGTAGATTGGACCTTCTGCTGAATGAGTGGTTATGTATGTGTCTGTGGTTATTTTATTTTTTCCTCCCTCTAGTTTTCTCTCTGTGTCTCTGTCTTCCATCCCTGCTAACCCCAGTTATCTCCTCTCTCTTGTCTTTCTGACATATCTTTTCTTACCCATGATCACCTGCAGCCGTCCCATCCAACCGTTACTTTGTGCTTTCTTTATATTCTGTTCCATTATGACATTTTATGTTGTTAAGTCATGTGTCACCAAACATGCCATTACTGTAGCAAACACAGATACAGCAGAAACCGACTTCTGAAGATGATGTGACACTTATGCATCCAATCACGGAGGTAAGAGAAATGGGAATATATGAGTCAGTTTTGTAAAAATATACTTTAATCTGGATCCTCAAATTTCAATCTGGAAAACACCGTACTCTTGTTTTGGTATTTACTGTTGTCCCATGTGTTGTATATCTCTAAGGAGAGATGTGATGAGGCAAATCGTTCTGCAGAGGATGTTAGTGAGAGTAATCATCCATCACAAACTCAAAGACAGCAAAGTGGAGTACAACTCGCATCTAGATTCTTTAGGGATGAATCAGAAAAAGCAGAATTCCGATCCCTTCTCTCAGATTGCGGAGCGGAGTCAGTCTCTCAACTACGGTATGTTTAAGATAACTAGGCATCCACATTGTAGCTCTGTATGTCAAACTAAACTTTTAACTGTTGCAATTTGTAGGGAGCAAGTGGCCAAACTCCGCTTGGAAGCGTCTGAACTCCGTGGACTTTTGAAGGAAGAAAACGCCACTGAGTCCAAAGAAAGCGCAGAGAGTTCTGGAGAAAGCGACAGCCATGGAGACTTGCACCAAACCGTGAAGGTGCTCCGCTCAGAAGCCAGAAGTCACAGAAAGATAATTCGACTGCTAAAAGAGCAGCTGCAGCAAAACTCTGTCTCTGATGCTAGAAGTCAACTTAACCTTAAGATGATGGACAGCAATATGGATCAACTGCAGACAAACCATGAAGATCTTCAGAGACAAACCAGCATGCTGGAGAAAGAGAACAAATCAAGAGAAAGGAAAGAAATGGAGGAGAGATATGAGAGAAGAAGGCAGGGCCAAAGCACCAAATCCAGCAAGAATCAGAAGCAGCACATGGCCAGACATGCAGTACGTATTAGTCACATTTTCTACCGGAAAAAGGTTGAAAGTCTAGCTTTGGTTGGTAAACGGTTGGAAACGGTTGTGGGTTCAAACCTACCAAGAAGCAATTATGCCTGAATTTTAAACTTCTGGAGCAACCTGGAGTAACCTGGCGTTAGGTGCCATGTTCATGGACTCAATAGTGGCTCATTGCATGTAGGGATTTAACAAGCAACCATAGAGTTGCCAACCCTATTATCCCAGGGTTTCTCAGTCCTTTTTCTGGAAATTTACCTTCCTAAAAAGTTCAGCTCCAACCCTGATTAAACATATCTGAACTGGCAAAATAGTGTTTTCAGAAGCACTTGATAATTACACATAGGTGTTTTGGGAGCAGGGTTGGAACTGAGTTGATCTTATGGAAAAGTATAAGGTAACCCTGCTTTATCCAGAAGGGCTAGGTTGACAATACTGAATTTTTTATCTTGATTTTAATTAACCGATAACTGTTCTTTTCTTTAAGAAGAATTGACATGATTGACCCGATATATATACCTAAATTAATCTATACCGAATAAAATGAAGAGCTTTTGAATCTAAATTGAATTTATTCATGAAATAATGTGACGCACCACCCCTTTTTCCCACTTCTTTTTGCCTTTAGTGTGGAGATGCATCCAAACCTGTCTTTACTGCTTCTTTGTCTTTTCCAAATTATATTATTTGTAAAATAATCCTAATGTCATTTGTTTTAGGCGTATGTAAAATCTCGGCTACCAGTACCTGTGAGGCCCAGTAAGGGCTCTGGGCAGAGTTCAGAAGATCTGAGTGAGCTGAATTTAGTTCATGTTCACTCCAGAAACAAAGACTACCTGATTGGGACGGAAGAGTCTGATTACAGCACGGACAGCAAGACGTCTTCGAGATCAGCTCAGCACGGACACCTCGAATTAGACCACGTTAAAGATTCTAGCCTGAGACCGACTGCAGAAACGAAACGAGACGCTAACATGAACGAGAATCTGGAATCTGAGCTAATGGGGCAATTAGATTTGTTGAATCAAGAATGCCAAGAGAAGGAGGAGCTAATCTTCCGCCTGAGGGAACAGGTCCAGGAATGGGACGAGCTACAGGCAGAGCTACAGGAGAAGGACAAGCTCAACCGAGAGTACCTGGAAGCTATACAAGCGGCAGAGTCTACTATTGCGTACCTCACCGCATGCAGCTTGGACTCGGAGTGTGGAATCGGTCAAACAGGAGATGTAACCTTGCAGCAACATTGTGCAGATCTTCAGAAGGCTGTTGAGGAGAAAGACCGATTGAATGCTCAGCTCTTGGACTGCTTGAACTCTGCAGAATCCGCTATTGCATTGCTCCAAAATGTTAACACTGCAAGCAGCCAAATGGATCTTGGACAAGAAGACCCAAAAGCACTTTGTGAGAGGTTTGAGGACTTGATTGAACAGATCAGAATTTCTCATCAAAGCGATGGAAGGTCAAAAGACTCTCACATCCCAGAGGTTGATCCAACACTAGGACCTAATTCTGAGTTACAGCGGCAGGTGGACTCACTGCAGGAGTCACTGTTGCAGCAGTGCAAGATGAATGCAGAGCTGCAGGAGAAGCTCTGGACTTCAGAAGCAGCTGTTAAAAAGTTAAGTGCAGCTGTCAGCGCCAAGCACAACAGCGCACCCTCTGCTCTGGAGGGGAATTGCACTCCTGGACCAGAAGGAAAGGTCTTGTCATTGCAACAACAACAGTTGATGGACTGTCTGTCTGAATGCTTAAGAGCAGCTGAAGGCGCGGTCAAGTCTCTTGCAGACATTTGCTCCAAACCAAACCAGTCTCACAAGGAGATCTTGTCCAGTCCAGAGTTAAAGAAATGGCTGGAGAGGCTGCAGCGTGCTCTGCTGGAGAGAGAGTCTCTTGAGGACCCAGTCTGCGCTGAGAGGCACCAACACAAGACAAGCACGCCCATTCAGAACCCTGAGAGTTCCAAACCAGAACGCCAACAGAATGTTCAGGACCCGGTGACCTCACACCAAAATCTTCATAAGAACCTCTTGATGCTTCTTCAGATTTATACTGAGCATGCTGAGAAAATGAGCAGACTTGAGGAAGCTGTTAGTGAGCGTGGCCAAAGTGGAGGAAGTGGAGATGCAACTGGAAATGAAACTCTGGAGAGGAACGCCCAGATCGAAAGTTTGCAGAAGGCCCTGAAGGAAAAGCAGAGGGCATGTCGAAAATTAGAGGAGAAACTGGCGATCGCTCAGTCGGTCATCTCTGTGCATGGCTCAAATAAGGATAAACAGTCTGATCCTCGCAAAGGTGAGAAGAACATGCATCCAATACACTCAGTTGAGGGTAAACTGCTCAAAGTAGCTCTTTTTAATGCACACATTTTTGTGTACGGTGCATGTGATTGTACATTATTTCACCTCAGTATTTATGACGGGGATTACATTTTAATTTGTATAGAATCAGCCACATATTGGCATAAGGGTCTGGTACATAGTTACTTATTCTGGTAAAGACTGAAATATAAAATAATGAAATATGTTGAGTATCATTTGATGCATCAGGCTTTTATGACTCATATAGTATTAAATAGTGAGAAAATGGAGTTAATACTTGCGACAGTTCGAAGCAGTTTATATTTAAATGGCCAAAAAGATGAATTTCTGGTAGCTTGTAAATAAGTGAGATCTTTATAACAGTTTAGCAGATACTTGCATAAAATTATACAAAATGTAACATGTGACTTTACCTCCCAGTAATATGTCATAGTAAGTGTTTAAATGCTTTTTTTTTTTCAAGATCAGAGCTCTGTAGTTTCAAAACGTTTAATGCAATGCAATAGAGTGAAAATTGAGAGATGCACAAAAAACATTCCTGATGTTTTTGAAACATTTGATACATTTGAACTTGATTTCCATCTCAAATTATTAATTCCAATATAAAAAGTTATTCTTATGTTTACTTTATAAAAGTACTTTATATCATGTTGCACAGTACTGACCTGCATTAAATGGCATTCAGATTTATTGCGGTACCACCACAGGCATGTTGCTTGTTTTTCTGTTGGGGCTACTGTTTTCAACCCTGCCTGTTTGCTCTAGCACCCCCTAGTGAACGGGATGATAAAGGGGTGCAAGTGGAAGCACAGGACCTCGGGTATGAAACGAGTGGAAGGAGTGAGACGGAGGTGGAGGGCAGTAGCACAGGTAGACAAGGGAAAGACACTTCTTTTTAATAAGTCTGCATGTGAGGGTTTCTGCATGGAAAGGCAGTTTCAGAATCTCCCATCTCCGTTGATGATCCATGCAAACTGCTACTGACTGCATGATCATAATAAACTGGTGTGATGCTTTGGGTAATTCAAGGAGATAGTTCACCCAGAATTGAAAATATTTCCATTAAATCACACTGTTGCAAACTTGTATAACTTTTCACGCCACTTAACACCAAAGTTTAACAGAATGATGGTGCTATTTTCTTTTCCTGTTGGTAAAAATCACAAGGGAGTGTAAACAAGTTTTGGGTGCACTTGTCCTTTAACATTGGTTATGTGTTTGTCAGCACGCTGAGTTTGTTTTAACATGGTTTGCATCACTTCCACTGCATGAACAATCCATCCTTGATTTAATAATTAACTAATTGGGCATCCTTGAAAACTGTAACCTCCTTCCTCCATTTCTGTAATTAACTTAAATCCAAATTTACTTGTCATTATATGCGTGTTTTCTCTGTCCTCTCTCTGTGTGTTTGATGTCACTATCAGATGTGGACGGTGTTTTGCGGTTGGTTCCCGCTCTGTCTCCTGTCCTCACGGGCAACCAGGACCGATTATCACCTGACACTACTGCATCCAGCCCCTCGTACCCCAGCTCTCCTGGCCTGAGCTCCCCTCGAACCTCTGACCCTCACACAGACCCTACCCTGCACATCCAGCAGCTCAGGTCACAGATCGAAGGACAACACAAAGTCATCCAGAACCTCCAGAGGCAGCTGCGGAAGAAGTCTTTGTCATCTGAGCTCCTGAGTGTGACCTCTGACCCCACAGTAGGTGAAGAGGAAGAGCAAACAAAGATACTGAAGGCTCAAATCGCCCAGCTGAGCACCGAGCTAGAAAAAGAGAGGACCCTAAACAGAAGCAGCCAAGCAGGCTCTCCCTCCAGGTGGCTTTCATCACCATCTTCATGATCATCATCAACAACGGTATCCTTCATCTTATGGCTTTTTTATTAGACGTCATCCTCTCGCTCTCTTTCTCCGCAGGATTGAGTCTCTGGTCCAGTCTCAGGCCCGGGAGTTGTGTGAGCTGCGGGAACAGATCCGTGTGTCTCGTGGTTTGGGTGTGGAACAGCGTAAACAGCTGCTGGAGCTCAGACGAGCTCTAGAGGAGTTACTTCAGCCTAATAACATGCACTCCGCTCAGGGAACCCAGCTCAGAGAGCATCTGGATCACAGCCTGAGTCTGCTGGAGAAACTGGAGCAGGGTAAATACACACCAGTACAGAGAAACCACTCATGAAGAATGCTAGAGATGGGAAACGCTGAAACAGAGGCAGTAGTATTCTACTGTGAACATAGCCATAACTAAACTACATTGTTGAAGGATGTGTTTTCTGTTATCATTTAGTTTCTACAGGAGGGTCTGGTATGGATAATGAAGAAGTAGCGGAGTCAGAGATGAAGCTCAGGTGAGAACAGCTTTCAGCTTCATATCTGCTAAGAACGATGCACCGTGATCTCTCAAATACTGAAATCTTCAAGTTTGTAATAGAGGAGAAATGGAATGGAACAGCGCATTAGTAATACATGGTGATGCTGGTGTACACTGTAGTCTGTAGCTACTATTAGTCATTAATCTAGCTGGTGTTTGATGGCGTAGTCTTTGGCTTCCTCCCAACAGCGATTGTGAGTGGGTGTGGGGTGAGCTGCAGTACCTGCGCTCTCAGCTAGAGAGCGACAGAGACCAGCAGCAGCTACAGATGCTTTATTTGTGCAGGCAGAACCAGAATCTTGCCATCAGCACACAGCATTACATTGACCTGTGAGTGCTGCCTGCAAGGGCCCACGTGCAGTGCAGTGTGTTTCTTACCTCTATAATGGAAGTCTTTCTTAGAGTCATTTAGGTTTTGTTATTGTGTTGAGTTTTCTCTTTGGGTGACAGTCTTTATGCCCAGATTCAGGCTCCATTCCAATTCTTATACTGTCTATATTATTTAGTACGAAAGATTAATGAGTCACAAATTACATTGCTACTTTTTGAAAGAAATGTATGTCAAAAAAAACAACATCAACTTGTATTTGAAATAAATGCTGTCTTTTTGATCTATATATTCAAAGAATCTTAAAAAATAAAATGTTTCCACAGAACTATAAAGCAACAGAACTGCTTTCAAATACAATAATAATAAATGTTTGTTGTGCAGAAATGATTTTAATGATTTCTGAAGATCATGTGACACTGAAGACTGGAGGAATGATGCTGAAAATACAGCTGTGCATCACAGAAATAAATAACATTTGACAGTATATTCAAATAGGAAAAACTTACTGTTAATTTACTGTTTTTGCCTTGGTGAGCAGAAGAGACTTCTTTAACAAACATGAAAAAAATTCTGTCTGTTAAAACTTTTAAGGGAGATAGTGTTTATTTTTTTGAGATTATTAAAGCATGCGTCCATGTCTGATTTTTAGACTAGTACAAGTATAGGATTTGGGATGTAGCCTTACTCTTTTACTTCCTAATTTCCCTGTTATTTTGTGTGTTGTTGTGGTATTGTTGATTGGATTTATCGTGTCGCTCTGATAGTTTTGTTCTCTCTGTAATTGTTTGTGTGTGTGACAGACTCTCTGCAGAACTACAGGAGAAAGACCGGCTCATTCATTCTCTGCAGCATCAACTGCGAATGCAAGTTCCCAGAATGCACCAGCACTCCGACTCTGAGATGAGTGACAGGCTGTCCAGCGATGGCACCACCTCCTTCCACGACAGCCCTCCTGCTGTCCGCAGGCAGACCCCCAACAGACCTCACACAGGTAACACTCACCTCATCAGGTGTTTGTGTCTAAATGTGTCTGATTGTATGTCAGCTAACATCAGAATGCCAAATTACAACTGAACGTTTGTAAACACCTTTCCAATAAAGTTCTTCAATGTTTTATCAGCCTGAAACAGATTCCTTGCTTATAGATTAATGTAATCTCAGTTCAAGGTGGGCCACCTTTTAAATCAAGCTGAATTATTCATCCAGTAAACCTTCAGATTGAGCTCATTTGAAAGTGACCTCTTGACCTGGAGAGATGAGTCTTGGCACTTAGTACCACAAAAGCCTTATGCCTCATTTAAGTTACTTTATTTAATAGTATTTTTAACTAGAAGTATTGTTTTTTTTTTTTTGTTTTTTTTTTTTGTCTTAGTAACTTTCGATTTGTTTTTTTAATTGTTTAAAATATGTATTTCGCATTTTTGTATGTTTTTTTCAGTGTTATTTTATATTTATTCATTTTTTTAATTACTTTTTATTTTTTTACTTTCTGTTTTCATGTTAGTAATTTATTTTGTGCTTTTGTCTCTACTTTTTTTTAATAAGCTTATATTTTTGTTTTAGTAATTATAGTGACTGTTATTTTATTAAAAACTCTTATAATATTTATTAATATTTAAAAAAGTATTTATTTTAGTAATACAGTTTTAGTAGTTTATTTTAGTATTTATTTATTTTAATAATGTTATGTGCTATTTAATCTTCTTAGTTTTTATTTATTTTCGTACTTTTTTACTACTTCTTTTAGTGTGTTGCCAAAGCAAGTTTAATTTACATTTCTAATTTAATTTATTTTTTTTGTTGTTGGTGTAATGCATAATTACAATATTACAGCAAAACTAAATTTATCCCTGATTGTGTGTTTTGATGTGTTTTAGTAAAACCATGTTTTCTGTCTGGATTAAATATGCATTTATCTATTCTTGCTAATCTGTGGTCCGGTTGGCTTGAGTATTTGAGTCGTGTAGTGAAACGTCAGGAGCTGAGGCTGGTGTCCCCTTACTAGCCCTTACAGATGCATTATTCAGTGTGCTCTGTTGTCTCCTGAGAGTCGTTAAAAGTCCTGAGCCGGCATGTTGATGATTTGAGTGTTTAGTATCATGGAAATGGATAGATTTTGCTCTCAACTAAAAGCATCGCCACAAGATGCTAGATTAACTCTAATAGCACTACACTAGCAAACAGAAGGAGTTTGTTACTCCTGATCTCTCTTCAGGTCGGCCTGGTTCAGGTTTCCCAGCATCTGGGACGCAATAGATCAAGAGATTGGAGATGTATTCAGTGAACACCTGATGGACTACAGCATATTTGCAGGTTATTTAGCCCGAACGCTCTTAGAGGCGATAGTGTCTGATGTTAAGTGATGCTGGATTGAATTATAGGTTTGGCTAAAGTAGCAGAAGTTGATGTTTGTATCAGTATTTTAGCAATATGTACTATTTAAATATTTAAAATATATATAATTTATTATATATATTTAAAATATATTAAAAAAATTGTCTGTGCTTTTCAGATTGTTTAAAATTCTATTTATTGTGTGCTTTTTTTCTTTTTGATATTTCTATTTAGCTTAGTTTTATTATTTCCATTTTAGTGCTAGGTGCATAGTACTTTATTTTATTTCATTTAGTTTTTGAAGCAACCTTTCTAATTTTTAGTTTGTTGTCAAAAGTTTATATTTTATTTCAATTTTAATTACCAAACAATTTTTAACCAAATGTAAATTTAAACAATATAATGAATAAATTGGTAGCAATATTTGAAACTGTGTTTTAAGACATTAAGCTCAACCTAAAGTCAAATGATCAGTTTACTTTATTAATAAGTGTCCCCTTATGGTGCTTAGTTCAACAGTGCTGGTTATTATAAATGCATAATGCATTTATCTTTCATAAATAGTATTTGTAAAGTAGATTCCTGAAGGATCATGTGACACTGAAGACTGGACTGATGATGCTGAATATTCAGCTTTGATCACACCAATAAGTTTACACTGTATTTAAATAAATGCAGCATTGGTGAGCAGAAGAGACCCCGAACTGTTGAATGCTGATGTGTCTAACATACCTCATACTTCATCTAATAAAATTAAATGACGGCAAAGGAGACATGCACAAAATTGCTGAAATACTATTAGCATGTTTTTGTGCTTAGAATTCACCAAAAATAATTAAGAACACAAGTTACATGCAAAATTAATTTACGGATCATGCTTTTTCTGTATGCATTGTAAACAAATCTTTCTTGTCGTTTCTTGCAGGGGTGAAGGCCGTCAATGGCGATGCATTTTCAGATTCACGGCTGGTTTCTGTCGAAGGGGGCGCGGATGATGATGATGGAGAGGGGAGTGTCCGAATGCTACAGAGGGAGAATAGCCGTCTGCAGGAGCAGCTGAGAAGCAGCGAGGAACTAAACGCTACACTTTCCAGTGAGCTGGACCTTACTCGATCTGTCCTGAAGCACAAACCACAGAACCAGACCGGAGACAAGCAGCCGGAGCAGCAGAACACGTCAGCCAGCACGACCATCAGCTCAGGTGGAGTCACAGAGATATAACATTATAACGTTACAGTATGCAGGTAGCTGCAGCATTGACTTCATCCACATACTTATTTTCTTTCTTCCTCTCTTAGATCTGTTAGCTGAGCACCTGCAGGAGATCCGAGCGTTGCGTCTTCGTCTTGAAGAGACGATAAGAACCAACGAGAGACTCCGAGAACAGTTAGAAAGAAAGTTACAGGAAGCTGAGAAAGACTCAGGTGAACGCGCACACTCGTATACATTAATTTCATGTTTTATGTGGTTTACACCGTTCCTCAGATCTTCAGATCATTTAATATGTGAGTGTTTGTTTTTGTGATCGACAGCCACCAACATCTTCATCACTGGTTCTGAGGATCAGACTCACATCAGCAGCGAACTGCACTTCCTCCTCACCCAAAACCACACACTCAAAGAGCAGCTCAACCAGGGAGCTCGAGGTAACATGGGCTCTGTACTGTTAAAACTACTTTCTAGATGTGATCTGCTAGCTGCTGTCACAGTTATGTGTGTGTTTTAAACAGATAAACAGAAGGAGAACGACCGCCTGAGGGAGACTTTGGCCAGACGAACCGCTAAACTAGAGCTGAGCAGAAAAGAGTGTGAAACACTGAAACAGGAGAAAGATCAACTACAGGACGACCTGTACAGGTAACATCCAGAAAATGTGTTTCTTATAAAAGAGATCAGCTGCAGATGCACACAGTGATCTGGTATCATGTAATGTGTGTGTTTGTGTATCATGTGTCATTCGCCTGTGTAATGAGTTGCTTTAATTATTGCAATTATTTGTAATCAAGGTGTTAAATGTTTAATTGGCTAAGGAGTTTCATTTTACAAAAACACACACTCATTATGTTGTCTCTGATTTTTTTTTAGTTGTTTCACATCAGTGTTTCCTACATCTCCATTTAGATTTACAAATGAGTATCTTAAACTAGGAACCAGTTCATATTTAAATGGTTTTAAAGCTTACAAACATTTGAGCTCACAACATTTCTCACCTGCTAAATGCTAGTTTTGAGTCTGATTTGATTTTCCGAGTGGTTCAGTTGTTAATACAGTGAGATTCGGAACTGAATCAGTAAGTGATTCAGTTGTTGATTCAGTAATTGATTCAGTTTCTAATGCATTAAGCATTCTGATTTAATCCAGTTAAGTTATTATTTTTTAGTGCAGTAGCCCTAGTTAGTGACTATAATTGTAAATTATTTTATGTAATGATTGTCGTAATCTTTCTGACTGATTCAGCTATTAATGCAGTAATTGCTCTGACTGGTTCAGTGAGAGATTCAGTTTTAAATGCAGTGATCTTTCTGACTGGTTCAGTGAGTCGTACAGTTTTTAATGCAGTAATTGATTCTGTGAGACAGTTGTTCAGTGAGTGAGCGAGTTAATCAATTAGCATTCTGACTGATTCAATCTGCATTTTATTTGTTGATGCAGTAGTCTTTTTGGTTAAGCAGTAAGCATTTTGGCCAATTCATTGTCAGTTAATGCAACAATTGTGGATGATTTAGTTAAGTAGAACTCAAATGTTAATGCAAGAATCATTTTGACTCATTGAGTAAGCAGTTAATTGTTTTAATGCAGTTATTGCTTGCACTCATTCAGTGAGTTGGTTGTCCGACAAATTCAATTCTATTTGATTCACACTAACTTGCAAATTGGTGTGACTGATTCAAATAAAAAGATTCCTCTAAAAACAACTATTTGTTTGACATCGAACATGGTTGCTGTTGCACTGTATGTTAGTTTTGCATGCAACCAGTGAGGACAACATAAGAAAGATATTTTGAGCATGCACTGATGAGTGTGTGTGTGTGTTTCAGGTTGCAGTGTGAGAACAGTCATCAGAGGCAGCAGTTGTGTGATACCCAGCAGCTCTTGCAGTCTGTGCGTCTGGAGCTGCAGGTGCATGAGCAGATGAAGAACTCCACACACACTCACACAGGTGCGTTCACACACACACACACACTGTCGAGGAAGGTCTGAGACACCACTGATATCTGTGTGTGTGTGTGTTCAGGTGAGGGCCGTGGCTCTGGATCAGCGGCGGATCTGAGCGAGCTGTTGGCTGAGATCAGACAGCTGCGTGTTCAGCTGGAGAGAAGCATCCAGATCAACAGCACACTGAGACAGAGACTAGAACAACAGCTGCTGACCCGCAGCGACCCCAGATCAACCATCAACATCAACTACCTGCTGCCCACAACAGGTACACACACACAGTAATAAACAATTATTAGTGAGCAATGTTGTTCGAGAGGTTACAGTGATAATTAAACCAATGTAACAAATAAAGTCTTCAGGAAATACTAGTAATAGATGGAGACAGGTTCAAGAAAACAATCATTAAAGCAATAGACAGTGTTTTTTTTTTTTTTGTCATTCTTTTTTTTCTTGTTTCGGTCTTTCTATTGTTCATTCTTTCAATCTATTTTTCGTTTGTTTTTTCTTTTCCATTTTCTGTCATTCTTTTAAATACTTTTTAAGTTTCGTTTTCTTTCTTTCTGTGTGGTTTTGTTCTTTCTTTCCTTTTTGTGGTTTTCTCTTTCTGTCATTCTTGTTTTTTTCGGTCTATCGTTTGTTCTTTTGGTTGTTCTTTTCTTCTGCTTATTCTTTCTTTCATTTTTCCTTCTGGTCTTTCTTTGTTCGTTCTTTTTGTTCCTTTTTCCTTTCTCTTTTTATCCTTTCTTTCCATATTTCCTTTCCCTTTTGTTCTTGTTTATTCTTTTATTATTTTTTGTTTTATTTTTTCAATTGATCTTTCTTTTGATCTTCCTTGTTCTTTTTGGTGAATCTTTTGACATTTCATTCTTTTCTTCTCTTTTCTCAGATGAAGCTGGTAAATCAGATGTTCTTCACACTCATAGAGACACATCCAGTGCTGCACATGGTACACATCTTTGACCTTTTCTGTTCTTTGTAAGATTATAAAGATATTGATCAGTTTCTGAACAGATTTACATTGCAGTGATCAATCTAAAGAGCATGAAAATGAATAAGAAATCATAGGGCAAATTATGAATTACGTTGTTTATACATTGTAGTACTATTTTGCATTTGTGGCATTTTGTGGGTTTGTGAATAAGATCATTATTAAATACTATGTATCGTTTTCATTGTCAGCCATTGTTATTAGATATTGTTCATATACATTATTATACATATTCTTTTAGTAAAATATAAATGCTATTACAGTAGAGAATCTAATTAGATAATCTTATATCGAAATAAAAGAGAATAAAACTGAAAACATTGAGATGCATTATAGTAATGAGATTTCTATTGGTGTTTAATTGAGAATAATATCACAAAATCTTTATGGTTTTAAAAATGGGCATGAGTTTTCTTTATGCACTTCTTTCACTTTTAAAGTGTTATTTTTGTGAAGTAAACCCTAAGAAAAGGTCATTTCCACTTGTGTGTGTGTTCAGACAGCGCTAGCTCGGTGGACTCTGGTTCTCACGCTCCGTCCCGGCTGGTCCCGGGTCACCGGCTGTGGGCGGACAGACGCGGGCGTCACGTTCTGGGTCTGATCGAGGACTATAACGCCCTGCGCAAGCAGATCACTGAAGCCAAGAGACTCACTGCAGATCTGGACACACAGATACACGACTGCGGCCGGGTGAGAACACACACACACACAGTCAGTCAGTCTGGTGTGTGTCAGGGTCATGTTTCAGCACTGAATGTGTTTCCTTTGGTGTGTGTCAGGCTGGGGAGCAGCTGAAGAGCGTCTCTGGGAGTGTGAACACCATGCAGCAGGTTCTGGAGGAAGCCGCTCGACTTCTCAAACTGCTCTGGAGAGTCTCGCTGCCCTCAGGAGACGCCACACACACTCGACAGGTAACTAGAGATGTTCCGATACCCTTTTTCTCTTCCCGATACCGATTCCGATACCTGGGCTCAGGGTATCGGCCGATACCGAGTACTGATCCGATACCTGGGTGTATATCTGTATATACAGCTGTATATACTACTAGCCCTGTGTAAATTGCTAGAATTTTTTTATGGTGTGCTTCAGACAGATCCCTCAATAAAACATGAACAAATACATGGTGAACTACTGTATTTATTACAGTATTTTTATTATCTAACATGAATTTGACAGTATTATTTATTTTCTTATGCAAAAAAGAACTTCAAATGCAGCCAAAAATCTAACACCGCAAACTAAAAAAGGTATTTAAGTTTTACAATATAACTGTATAAAAAAACTGCAACAAATAAGTCTAGGAATATAAAAAAAGATCTATTAATCAGATAATCTCTAACAAGTAAAAAACAAGTAAAAAACAAGCAACCATCTAGGCATAATTATTATTATTATAGAGATGTATTATTATTACTGTAGGCTACAACAGTAGCTTTATATATTGTCAATTTACTCATGTAAACCAAACATTTATTTTAATGGGCTGCCATGAAGATCTTTGAGTGTCTGTGTTTATGATATGACAGTATTCTCAAATGAAACGGTAAATTCTCATGAAGTGACGGTTTATGCGTTCGTGTCCTCATGACACACAGCAGAGACTACAAAACAGCGAGCTCTCGCGCATCTGTGCCAGTCACCCACAGAGATGTAGATTTTGCGGGAGTAATATTTAAATAGTATTTTGCAGTTTAATATTCACAGACACTAGTATATATTCGGCTACTGTCTGGAGCCCTGCGTTTTGACTTACACGGAAGCGACTGAACGCAGCTGCCGGTACTGAATATACTCGAGAGTCTGTAACTACCGGTACTACAGAGACATACTGCTAACCACTGATCTATAATATAGTAGCGGCTTCACTGTGTTTTGGCAGTTTAGAATGTGATGAGTGATCCAGTCATATATAGATAAGGGCTGCTAACGCGTTTTCATTTCTTCTTCGCTGCTCTAAACAGGGGTTGCTTGTGGCAACACAGCACAACTTCCTGTGTTTTCAATGCATTTTGAGCAGCGAAGAAGAACCGTGCAGCGGTTAGGCAAAGCTTGCGGTCATAACTAGGTCTTTTTTAAGAAAATGGTATCGGATCGGTATATGGGTTCATGTACTCGCCGATGCCGATGCCAGAATTTGTTGTGGTATCGGAGATATTTCCGATACTAGTATCGGAATCGGAACAACTCTACAGGTAACGTGACGTTTTATTTAGATAAAGCTTAAATATAGGCTGCATTCACACCAGGAAAGTCTGCTAGTTCAGAAATTGCAACCATAACCATGTGTGTGCTAAGGTCATCCATTATTTGGTTGTTTCATTTTGCATTATTGACACACTGTTTTCCTAATGAATGTTGTTCAGTTGCTTTGACGCAATGTATTTTGTTTAAAGCGCTATATAAATAAAGGGGACTTTGAATTTTGACTTTGTTTGGTGCGCACCTGAGTGCGATTGCTGTATTCACACACCTGCCCCAAGAGGGGAAATGAACTTGAGTTTGATTGAGTCGAACCACACAAGTCAGGTGTGAACACACCCATGACTTAAGACTAATGAAGGAAGCTAACTGACATTAAATGTATCATGAAATGTTCCTTTCATTTTGTGAAAAATATAATAAAATGTGACCATCAATAAGTGTGAAACTTGTTTATGTGAAATAAAATACTTTTCAGGAAAATAAAAACTTCACTTAACTGTTGGCATATAGGCAAAAAAAACTAAAAACCAAATACAATGTTGACTTTGTATAATCAAGTTCACTTTTATCAATTTGATTGTTTAATAAAATACATCTTGTAGTGTAGTATATAAATACTAAATTCTGTGTAAGATGAAATAATGAAACACATGAAGTGTTCCTATCATTAAATAAAAATACAATAGTGACCAGAAACATATAATAAAGAGTGACTAAATAAGTTGTGAAATAAATTACTTTTAATTAAAATGAAATTTGCATGTATTTATGTTAAACAAAATACACCTAATTAAATACAGGTGACTAAATTAAATATTTTGTAAAATAATTAAATACATTGGGGAGTGTTCTTACCATTAGATGAAAAGTACTTTAGGTGTGTGACTAAAGGTGTACAATTAATGTAATTGAATTAAAATAGAATTGAAAGTTTGTTGCAATGAATGCATTGTGAAGCGTTACGACTGATACATAAAGATGCAGTGGAATCAGAATCTTTCACTAAGAAATAAACCCTGATACAAATAATATATAATGCACTCACAATAACTTCTAATTTCAGTGAAACCTTGTTATTAAATCTAATTGTGTCCCGTGTGTGTGTGTGTGTGTGTGTGTGTGTGTGTGTGTGTGTGTCATCAGGAGGAGCTGCTGAAGAGTGAGATCAGTCGTCTGAAGACTCGTCTGTCTCAGCAGGAGCGGATGTTGAGCGGAGCTGTCAAACGTCTCCGATCCTCCAACCAGCTGAAAGAGGGCATGGAGCGCATCATCATCGACCAGCGTAAGAGCAGCACACACACACACACACGCGCGCTCATGCAGAGTCAACCAACACTGATGTGTGTGCCGTGTTTCTGCAGTGTCTCTGACTCACGGCGTGCTGAAGAGGGCCAGAGGAAACCTGGAGGTGCGTTTACCCTTGTGTTCGTTTACATGCATTCAGTCCAGTAGAGCAAGCCAGACTCTGTTTAACCTGGGACATGCATCGAGCCTATATATATATTGTTTTTTTTGTACATTTATTCATTTTTTGGGGGCTACAACATAAAGTACTTCAAAATTTATACTTGTAATGTTGTTGTCCTGAACGCTTCTTTGTAAAGGACATTTATCTGGACATATTTTCTCTCTTCCCTGTCTTGGTGATATTAATGCTCTGCCGCTGTGGTTTATTCACCTGTCTTTCAGTCTAACTCTCTGAATGTTTTTGGGCTGAAGGGTCTGCAGGTGGAAGGTTAGTTTAATGACAGCTTGTGCATTTGTGTGCTTTCAGAAGCAGATCTGTTTCTTTGTTTGACAATCACTGCATGTTCACTGCTCTCTTTCTTTTATTTTGTATTTGTATTTGTTTTTGCTTGCAGTTGTTTAAACCCCAGTGGCCCGTCTGCAGAGTTTTACTCCATGTCTCTGCTGTGTTTGTCTGAAGGGGTTTTAATTCAGGCTTGAGATGCATTGCATGGATTTGCTTGATCATTTGGCTCTCAACACATCTCTGATAGTTTTACCTGATTGTGTTCCTGCAGGACGTCCCACTGAATGGCCAGTGACCAATCAGAAGAGAGGGGGCGTGGCCTGTCCTCAGCAGGGTTCAGGCGGAGGCTCAGCCTGCAGTGAAAACTCCTCCCACTGCATCTGTTAGAAACTTCACACTGACTCCAGATCAGGACTGCTGATTCCTAACATGGTTTTCTCTTGTATTCTGCCTTCTTAATTTATTACTCTTTTTTGAGGTACGCTGATGTCATTCAGAAGTATTTGCACATATACAGTGAGCATTTAATCGTGTAAAAGGGAATGTTTTTTAATAGCGGAAGAGATTTTCTCCTGTAAATACTTTGAGCTTTAGTTTTATACTGGTTTTAGACAGTCTCATGTTCACTGCTGGTCTCCTGTGATTACGTATTATCCCGCTTAAGAAATCAAATATTTTGATGTAAACAAGTGGTACATGTACATTACATGAGCGCATGGTTTAATGTAGCAGACTGTGTTTAAAGTAAATGTATAAACCATCATAAAACAGTCTCTCTGCTTTCATGGTAAACCGGTTTGGATGATAATAACCTAATCTGCATTAGATTTATACAACTACTCAACATTTACAGCAAGACATCAGTTTGATTTTTCATTAGTAAGCCTGTTAAATTTGCCTATGAAAATATTTTTATTGGACATTTTAAACAAATCAAGGCTGAATGTGAATGAATGATCCTTTTCTATAATGACATCCATAATATCACAGCACTAAATTTACTGTATATTACTTTGTAATAAATTACACATTTAACCAAAACAAGTGTTCTCATGCATGAATGAAACCAGCAACATGTGAATGTAAAAGACATTAGCCTCAAGAATTATTTTTTTAAACATAATTAGGTTTGTATAGATTTATAAATACACTTTTGCTTAATGTTGCACATGTTTGTTTCGAAAGGTTTATACATTTCAAAACATTAAATGTACTTGTAGATGTTTATGTAGAATGTCAGAACATATTACTGTAAGTAAAACTTAGTTTTTAGCTATATTATTAAAGTCATGCATCAGCATTAAGCTCCTTAGCATTTAAAATATAACTAAGCACCTCAGCACATTTAAAATAATTTCAGTGACATTTTTATAATTATATAATCTTCAGAAATTAACACAAAAGAAGGTTTTTATGCATTAAAAAAATAGAAATTAGATAACAGACATTGTTTTTGTTTTCCAAACAGTTAATGTTAAAATGTCACACACAAAAAAATAATAAAAATATATTTTATAAATATATCAAAAAATATATATTACAAACATATGTAACATGTTTTAATTATATACATGTAACTACAAAAATGTGTAAATGTATTTTGACAGTTTTTATCAGCTGCTGTAGGACCATCTGTATTTTTATGAGGGAAAAAAAGGTAACTGCCTTTAAATAGAAAAGGCCCTTTGTGCAGTCCAGGTCCCGTGGTGAGCTTTGGCATCAAACAGGCTCGAATCACTGTGCTGGAGTTTCCCTTTGACTGCGATTCAGATCTCTGAATCAGTGTTTAATTAGGAGCTCTGATCAGAGCGGGATGTGTGCGTCTAGCGCTGGACGAGCCGAACGAAGGCTTGGACCAGCTGGACGAAGGGCTCCTGGCCCTCCGGCGTGACCTTGGATCCTGGTGTAGGTGAGTCGGAGAGTAATGACCACAACAACATACTCTGAGAGAAAACATGAAAATATTTGGGTGAATCATGCAAATGTGTCCGATTTCACCCCCAAATAAAAAGATATAATAATCTAATTTCATATTTTTCATTGTGGCTTACTACATATATACTTTAATTTATTGGCTTACTGCTCATAACCAGGAAAAATAAAAAGTCAATAAATACAAATAAAATATTAAAATACATTGAAGGAATCTGTGGGGGAAAAAAACACTTTGCAGACAGGATGATTTAAAACTTACTGTTCTGAGAATGTCACACAACTTAAAATCTGTTTTTTTTTATCTACATATTTTAAGTAAAAAAAATATATATATTTCATGATTGGCAATAAAGTTCATTTGATTAAATAATTGAATACCGTATTTTCCGGACTATAAGTCGCACTTTTTTTCATAGTTTGGCTGGTCCTGCGACTTATAGTAAGGTGCGACTTATCAAAATTAATTTGACATGAACCAAGAGACATTACCGTCTACAGCCGCGAGGGGGCGCTATAAGCTGCTCAGTGTGGACTACAGGAGCACTGAGCAGAAAAGAGCGCCCTCTCGCGGCATTACATGAACATATATTACATAAAAAGACACGATCAACGGACTGTGGGATGGATAAAATATATTTTATCAATCTCTGATAATCTCAGATTGCTCTGGCCACCCTGGTTTGTTTAGTCATTAAACTCGTGTTTTGGCCACGACAAAACTAAACCAAAAAGACTCGAGTTTAATTTTTTACTTGAATTATTTTTTTAATTAATTATTTATTATTAATTAAAGTCATTTATTAATTATTTATCATTTATTTACGTATGCCAGTAGTTATGTAAATGAAAAACGAATTTGAGATCGATAAGAAACCTCTTTAATGATGTAAGTTATAGTTTAGTTTATCATTTTTTTTTTTTTTTTTTTTGCGTATATATAAGGCGTTAAATTGACCATACATTTCTCTTGGTACAGCGATTGGAAGACTTAAGTGTCACATTCTTCAGAAATCATTCTAATATGCTGATTTGCTGATTATCAATATTTAAAACATGAGTATTTTTTCAGCATTCTTTGATGAATATAAGGATTCAAAGATCAGCATTTACGTGAAATAAAAAGCTTTTGCAACACTATATCATTCAAAAGAGTCAGTGTCATTTTTGTTTTTTGGAAAATAAATTATAGAAATTAACACTTTTTTTTTTTTTTTTAGCAAGGACTCTTTTGTGGGTTCGAGTCTCAGGCCGGCAACACCACGACTAAGGTGCTCTGGAGCACGGCACTGAACCCCCAACTGCTCCCCGGACGCCGTGGCATAAATGGCTGGCCACTGTGTTTTTTTTCTCTCTCACTGTCTATGGAATTGACTTTCTTTTACTGTCTATGATTGACTTGACACACATCTACGAGTCTGACATATTCACCCGGGTCACGTGACCAACACAAACGAGCTCTCTCATATCACGTGACTCCGTGAACGCTTATAATACACATATATTAATAAAACACCTATTTAAATAATTTTTTACATATAAATGCGCAATATTAACATGTTATAATTTAACAAAAATCGAGCTAAAATCGCTTTATTTTTACACTAGTCACGTGATTATTCTGACACAACGTGACCCGGTCAGTCAGCGAGCGCAGAGCAGCTGATCGCGCAAAGCACGAGTCACAGTAAAACATTGGGAACATTCTTTTGTTCGAGAACAAAGCATTAAATCGCAGGATAAAGGGTAAGATGAACCGTTATTTGCTGTAATTCGATATTTCTGCGTTTATTTACTCTGCAGGGTGTTTAATGAACAGCTGTTTCTGCAGTGAATGAGCTTTCATTTGTGCTGAAGAGCCCATCATCACACTCTCAATCAGTAACAAACCCCTATAAATAACATTAAACACCAGCATTGCGTTTAGATTTCTATTCTAATTTAATATTACGACTGACAATTCCTTCGAATATATGTATAACCATGTATCCATGTATTAATAAGCTAATGTGTTTGCAAATAAAGACATTTCCATTATAATATTATATGCCAAATAATACATTAATCGTTATTTACAAAAATGTAATTTGTATTAATATAAATACATTTTATGATTACGTAGAAATTGTATTGAATAGGGTTGTGTTAAAAAATAATATTCTCTAATATAATATTTTCTGGTTATTTATAAAATATTTATATTATATACACATATGTTATTGTTTTTGAAACCGGGTTTTCTGGGTCCGTATAAACCCCTAATATTTCATACACAAATATATTATATTAAAGTATAGTGATACAGGCCAGGTTTTCTCTATTATTTGTATATATTATTAATCACTATAATGCCAGAGCGTCCAAACATTAAAAGCAGATCATTTTACTTTCCCTGTCTTTTTATAATTTACCATGTTTAGAAACTGCTGGGGTTGAGCGTTCAACAGTGCTAAAGTTCACGGTGTCTAGAGTTCAAGCGCCATTGAGAAATTTGACATCCTTCTTTAGTTTCACAGTGAGAGAACAGAAGCTGTGGTCAGTACGGATGTGTCTCAAAACCTAGTTAGCTCCCTATCTAGTATTTTTAGGGACATCTATTGTGCTCAAAATGCTGCCTAGGTATGCGTTTCTTTTATATTTGTAATTTCCATGTATATGGTAAATGGTATACTATTTACATTGTAAATGACTTAAAATAATATTATAAAATTACAATGGTATAACGGCCCAAAAAAGAATGATATTGCTATAGGATGTATTCATGTTAATTAGCTTTAAATGTAAAAAAAAGTCTTTCTCTGAAAAAAAAAAAAACTAAATATGAAAATATTGTATTATTATATTTGGTTTATTTTAGTTTAATATGTGTCTTTGGAAAAAATAGCTGAAAATATCACATTCAATTATGTTTTAGTTGTGTTTTTTTGTGGAGGAAAAGAATTTAAAAAAAAAACATGAGAGAGCATTTTATTATTAAATGAAAGAATATAAAAAAAACCTTTACTGTCACTCACATTTTTGAACATAGACTTTATAGTACACGATCCAAACTAAAATTTTTATAATTTATGAATGAAAACATTTTGTAGCATGATATTGATGTAACGTTTACATGATAATTCAATGTATGATTTTAAAATGGGTTTTAAAAGGATGAATTTTGAGATTTTAAGTTTTCAGTTTGTGATAGAGAAAAAGGCAACGAAGAAGTCTTTTTTTTTAAACAAATGTCAAAACTCCTGTTATAATGTAGATTTTTAAGGGTGCACTCTTGTCTCATGTCAAATTACTTAATTTTCCTACATAATTTTTAACAAAAAAAATGGTAAAATATATATTCTGGAGTCTTAGACCTTTCCAACGATATATAGTTTGTCAAGATTAGATTAGATTTAATTGTAATATAGTGAAGTAAATGTAGGTGTCCCGTATACGGGATGGGGTGACAGTTAAAGGGTTAAATTATTATTATTGGAGCATTTGATTATTTTGCGGTTGGTTTAATGATATTTTTGTGTGTCTGTACCCAGGTCTAATCTGCCGTGTGTCCAGGAGAGTGAAAAGCGGACAATGTTTGTGTGTGCACCAGGAGCGTTCTGACAGACTGCCATATTCAAAGTCTCAAATTCCTGGAAACCTTTGTTGCTCTGCAGTCATGCAGCTGGATCCAGTGCTGGTTGAATCCGCCGTGGTGTTCTCTATGGTGATCTGCGTTCACTGTGCCGTGTGGAGCCAGCTCTCCTGGTGCTGCATCGCTCTGGCCATCCAGGCTTTTTACGTGCAGCACAAATGGGATCGGCTCATTCGGACCGGCGCCGCTGTCTTCCAGTTCCGGCCTTCGGCTAACAGCGGCGTGCTTCCGGCCAGCATGGTGCTGCCTCTGCTGGGCCTGGCTTTGAGGGGGCACTGCATCGCCGTGGGGAATGTTCACATGGAGCGATTCACAATGGTCGTAACAGTGATCGGTATGATGTTGGCGCTATTCCTATCACTCATCGCCCTGGGAATCACGCGGCCGGTGCCCACAAACACCTGCGTTATAGCCGGCATCGCCAGCAGTGCCATTCTGTACACAGTCAAGCAAACTCTAACAGTCTCTGAGGTGATCGAAGTCTTGGAGGTGCTGCTCATTTTTGTATACCTAAGCTTGATCCTCTTGTATCTCCTCCCACGCTGCTTCACTCCAGGAGAGGCGCTCCTCATCCTCGGCGGGATCAGTTTCATCATCAACCAGCTCATCAAACGCTCTCTGTCCTCCTCTGGAAACACAAACGCCGACCCACTCACGTATTTCCTCCCAGTCGTCGTGTTAGGGTTAGTGCTGCTGGGAATCTTCTTCGCCCTGCTTTTCGTATTCATGGAATCGGAAACCTGGTCGGCGTCGCTCTTCTTCCACACCATGACGGGCGTTTTGGGATTGGGGCTATTGGTTCCTTGGCTCTCCCTGCTCACGAAGCATCACCCCATCACCTGGTTGATGCATTTCATCACCGAAACCAACACTCGTCTTTGGCTGATCGGATACTGGGTGGCTTTGTCGCTTCTAGCGGTTGCCGTTGTGATGCATCAAAACAGTCATCGCTCGGCCGGAAGCAAGAAGCATCAAGCTTCGACGACCGTGCGGAAGTATTTCCACCTCCTCACCGTACTAACCTTTGCTCCTGGACTCGCACTAGATCGTGCTTTACTACATCTAGCCGCGGTCGGATGCCTCTCAGTGTTCATGTTCCTTGAATTCGTCCGCTGTTTCCGCATCCGACCTCTAGGGGCGCCTGTGCGCCGCCTTCTTACTTTATTCCTGGATGAGAGAGACTCAGGACCGCTTATTCTCACCCACATCTACCTTCTCCTTGGCGTCGCCCTTCCAGTCTGGCTCACGCCCGCGTCCTGCATCCCTAAAGGAGGAGGCCTGCTGCCGTACGCTGGTGTGTTGGCTGTTGGAGTCGGCGACACGGTTGCGTCTGTTTTCGGCAGCACGGTGGGTGAGATCCGCTGGCCCGGCACAAAGAAGACCTTCGAGGGCACAGCAACCTCCGTATTCGCTCAGATCATCGCCGTGGTGGTTTTCCTCATCGCCGACAGCAGTATTAACCTGAACGCCAGCTACTCGTGGGTCGTGGGTTCGATCACAATGGTGGCCATGTTGGAGGCGTATACGTCGCAGATAGACAACCTGCTACTCCCTTTATACCTTTACATCCTCCTGATGATTTGAGATCAGACCCGTTCAGACAAATCAGACCATTATGCCAATGCACAGATTTCAGCAGCATTACATTCATACGTTACAGCCCTAGTATTGAGAGTCTGGGAATCATATATATACACAGTGAATAGAAATGCACTGATATTTATTCAAGAACAAACGGTTTCTGATGGTATTATAGAGTGAAACAGACTAGAAAACTACTTGATATTGTAAACGACACACGAAATGGCACAGAAACAGATGTTTGAAAGTGAAATGTGTATTTTTTGCACCAGTCGCATTGCTTGTTTGAGACGCACACGACAAGCTTTGTCCGAAAACACAGTTTGGTGCTGCTTTAAAGGTACAGTCCACTCAACAAAAATGATTTACTCTGCCTCATGTTATTCCAAATCCGTATGCATTTCTTTTTTCTCTCGAACACGGAATTTGAAGAATACTGGTAGCCACATTTGTTCGCGTCCCATTGACTTCCATTGTATTTTTTCCCCTTTACAAGGAAGTCAAAGAGAGAAAAAAACTGTTTGGATCCCAACATTCTTCAAAATATATTCTTTTAATTTCCACGGACGAAATAAACTCATATGTTTGTGAGTATACTACATCATTTTCATTTTTGGGTGAAGTTTACCTTTAAGTATCCTTCATTTAAATTTTTCAAGGTGTACAGGTGATGATTATGTTGTTTTGTTGCATTTATTTTTTGCGTCCTCTCAGAAGCTCTAATGTCTTGAAGCTTTAATATTTCATCCGCTCAAATCCTGCGTCTGTCACTCCAGTATAAATGACAGGGATTGAGTTGCACATTATTAAAAAAAGAAATGGAAAATGTGATGCCCTTTAACGATGCCTACACTTGCTGAGAAACACACACAAAGACACGTGCTGGATGCAAACATTAATTATTTAAGGTTTTATTTTCTATATAATTGTATATATGTTTTTTGGGAAGCACATTTCTTCAATTTTGAAATGTAAAAAAAAAAATATATTGTTAATTATCCAATGCTATCTATCTATCTATCTATCTATCTATCTATGATAGATATATATGAAATGTAAAAAAAAAAAAAATCTAATGCTATATATATATATATATATATATATATATATATATATATATATATATATATATATATATATATTTTCTAATGCAAAAAACTCAATTTGACCTTTGACCTTTTTTCATCAGAATCCTATAAAAATAATCCCTGGATATTTAAAAATAAATAAAAATAATTGTGCTGTCAAACAAATAATCGCGATTAGTCGCATCCAAAATAAAAGTTTTTGGTTTAAATAATATATTGTGTGTGTACTTTGTATATTTACGATGAATATAGAAATACACAATCATACAGTATATATTTGAAAAATGTACATTTATATTATATATATTAAAATATACTAATATAACAATTTTCTTAAATATATACATGCATGTGTGTGTACTTATATATTCATAAAAAAATATACACAGTGCACACAAACTTATTTTGGATGCGATTATTCATTTAACAGAACTAATATATAGAAAAATAATATATATAGATAGATAGATGGTTATTTAGTTATTTTAATAATATATATTTATAATATTTAAACATTCAATAATATTTAAAACAGTACATTTTTTTTGCATTTAAAATTTGTTTTTTTACATTATAAAGTTGTGGAAATGTACATATGTCAAATTGCGAAATTCAGCAAAACATATATTATTCATTTATTTTGATTTTGTTATGAAATATGACCCTTGACATGTTTTATCAGATTCACCGGTTTTATGAAAATATAATTTATCCTTTCAGTGTATATGCATCACTTGAGCCATGGAAGAACACCATTATATAACAAAAATACTTAAATATAATTTTGATGCTATGAATAGGATCTGCCTTTTTGTCCAATGCAATACGAAGGACTGGTAGCATAGCTTGTCGCCTTAAAAAGTGTTTTGTATTCTGAATAGTTCGATGCGAACAGTGGTGTGTCTGCATGGGTCTGTATGTAGGAGGCACAGATCACTGTCCTGTAAACGCATGTATGCAGTTCAGCTGGTGTCTTTACTCTGATAAAGATTGCAGAATTATGTGTTTAAACTTGAATTTATTCATGATATTTGACTGAGGCCTTTTTTGTCGCTCTTAGCGTGTTGTGGTGAGTGTTTTACGTTGACGGTTGTCATCGATACTGTGGTTGAAGCGTCAATCACCTGTTCGGTTTGAAGTGCATTCTGGGACATCTGCATGGTTTAAGTGTAAACTTGCTTTTAAGCTACCTGACAATTGTGATAAAATGTGTTACTCTATGGTCCATATTTTGACATTGGGATATGACGGAGATCGTTGGATGTTTATTTTGTAAATCAGCATTTTTAATGGTTTGTGTATTCATTTTTTTTCAGCATGAAACAAGAAGTAACTTTCAGACTATTGTGACAAAATCTTTTTCTATGTTGAATTTCATGTCTTTTGTTTTTCTGTTTCAGCATTGTCTATAAATATTATTTTCCAGATATTCCTGACATGATAATTACAGCTTGGTCATTTATTGTCTTCATCAGGAAATCCAGATTATACTTATTATCAAATGTTCATACATTTTCTATATTGTATTGATTTTGTTGGGTACTTTTTTTGTTGAGTATGGTGCGTTAAAAGAAATAAAGTGGATTTCAAATCAAACTGAATGTTTCTTATTTTCTAAAATTCTGATTTTAAATAATAAACACTCTTTGGTTAACAAAAACTAGCCTTTTATTAATACTGTTGTGGTTGTAGGTGAAACATACAGATGATTCAAAATGATTAACGGTTTTGGGTCCCTTCACAAAACTTCATATTTAAAGAGGTGATCGTTTAAAAGGCTCATTATAGTCACGTGACCGATCTCTTCAGCATCGTGAGTGAAGCGTGTTATCAGGTCTGTTCTGGTGTTATTTCTGTCTTCAGGTGTAGAGGGAGGGGAAGGGCAGCTCTTCCGTTGGTTGTAGCCTGAGAGACAAAAACAGATTCCGTTTACAAACTAGGCTTTCTACGAAGCTTCCCAGCATGCACTGTTCTTACCAGTTCTCAGGACTCCAAACAGTGCTTTGAGACTCCATGATGTGAAAGGTGTAAACGTGGCGTGAGGCGTCAGATGTGTTTGCAGCGCTGCGGTGGACGACTTCACCGTGAATCAGAACCGCTCCACCTGCAGTAGCACAAGCATTCGACAAAAGTGGTGATTATAAATAAAAGTGGTAAAAAAATAAGAAATGATTATCGTATTTTACGGACTATAAGTCGCACATTTTTCATAGTTTTTTCAGGCTGGTCCTGCGACTTATAGTCAGGTGCGACTTATATATCAAAATTAATTTGACACGAACCAAGAGAAAATATTACCGTCTCCAGCCGCCAGATGGCGCTCTATGCTGCTCAGTTCTCCTGTAGTCTACACTGAGAACATAGAGCGCCCTCTGGCGGCTGTAGACGGTAATGTTTTCTCTTGGTTCTGATAAATGTGACTTATATATGTTTTTTTCCTCGTCATGACATATTTTTGGGCTGTTGCGACTTATAGTCCGAAAAATACGGGTACTTTTATTCAGCAAGGATGCATTAAAATTGATCAAAACGGACCTTTATGTTTACTGTTACAAAAGCCTTCTATTTCGTTGTTGTTAAAAAAAACGAAAAAAAACTGTCACATTTTCCACAAGCAGCATAACTGTTTTCAACATTGATAATAATCATGAATGTTTCTCGAGCAGCAAATCAGTATCTCAAGATCATGTGACACTGAAGACTGGGGGAAAAAATGCTGAAATTACAGCTTTGCTTCACAGGAATAAAGTATATTTTACAATATATATCAATAGAAAAGTTATTTTACATTTTAATAATATTTCACAATTTTATTGTTTTTACTACATTTTTCGATTAAATAAATGCAGCCTTGGTGAACAGAATTAAATAAAATATATAAAATAAAAAAATATATAAAACTTAATATGAAAGTTTCTGTAATCGTGTTGTGTTATAGTTCAAGTATTTACAATTTGAATTATATTTAAAAAGAAAAAAAAATATTTTGTATATAAACCCCTAAGACTTAAAAAAAAAAAAATTACCAATAACTCACCTTTTTTTATTTTATTTTATTTTTTAATGCAGAGAACAAAAACATACAAAAGCATAAGCATACATCACATAATATCAACCACAACAAAAATTACATTTAATTCACAAATGCAAATTCCCCAACTGTTAACCGGTCATCTCTGTTTTCCTAAAATAATTTGAATGTAATTTCAGTATCTACTAATAAGAAAGCTATAAGAACTGGCAGAATTTGCTCAGCCCTTGATCTCCTCGTGTAATTATGTTTAGATGATGGCCCTCTTGACTCACCTTTTTTAACAGGAACTGGAACGAAGAGCTTGTCGTCGTAACTCTTCTCTCGGCCAATGAAATCAGTCAGAGGAAACGTGCCTTTAGGTGTCCGCACCATTCGCCTGCTAATCCCATCTAACACACGCAGGAAAAGGTCCACACAAACACATTTTAAATGCAAAATACAGCTTCACTCAAACAGCACGCATGCACTAATGAATCTGCCGAACGCATGTGAGCTCACCGCGGTGTGATCCCGGTATGAACCACAGACAGCCGTTCTCCAGCGTAGCGTCTTCCAGAGCGATCCACACGCCCATCACTCTTCCCAGAGGCTGCGTGTACAGGAAGGTGGCGTCCTGGTGAGGGGTCACTGGAGTCAAAGATCAAAGGTCAACCAAGAGTTTCTGTACTGCATTCCTATTGGTTAAAGAAAGGGAGGGTCTTACCTTCTCCACCAATCCCTGGTTGCTGTTGACAGAACAGGCACAGAAGAGGAGAGTGATAAAATAATTACCTTTACAGTATGTGTGTAAGTAACAATATATAAGTACTGTATGCAGGACATATAAACTGTACCTTAAAGATGTACATACTCTGCAGAATCACAGGATTTATCAGGCCGAGTTTCTTAACCAGATTCTGCAGAAACGAAACAAACACACATTTCTCACACACACATTTTGACAAACTAAAGCATTGACATAGAGAAAAGAGTGAGGTATATTTCTTTTCTTTTTGGCATCAAGATGGTTAAACAGTGTTTTGCTAGTCTTAGCTATAAACCAGAGTGGTTTAGGTCAGGATTATTTTTGTATTAATATAATATCACATTACTAACAGTACTTCTTAATTTTTTTAGTTATACGTTTATATATATATATATATACACATATACATACATATATATATACATACATACATATATACATATACATATATACAGTATTGTTCAAAATAATAGCAGTACAATGTGACTAACCAGAATAATCAAGGTTTTTAGTATATTTTTTATTGCTACGTGGCAAACAAGTTACCAGTAGGTTCAGTAAATTGTCAGAAAACAAACAAGACCCAGCATTCATGATATGCACGCTCTTAAGGCTGTGCAATTGGGCAATTAGTTGAAAGGGGTGTGTTCAAAAAAATAGCAGTGTCTACCTTTGACTGTACAAACTCAAAACTATTTTGTACAAACATTTTTTTTTTCTGGGATTTAGCAATCCTGTGAATCACTAAACTAATATTTAGTTGTATGACCACAGTTTTTTAAAACTGCTTGACATCTGTGTGGCATGGAGTCAACCAACTTGTGGCACCTGTCAGCTGTTATTCCACTCCATGATTCTTTAACAACATTCCACAATTCATTCACATTTCTTGGTTTTGCTTCAGAAACAGCATTTTTGATATCACCCCACAAGTTCTCAATTGGATTAAGGTCTGGAGATTGGGCTGGCCACTCCATAACATTAATTTTGTTGGTTTGGAACCAAGACTTTGCCCGTTTACTAGTGTGTTTTGGGTCATTGTCTTGTTGAAACAACCATTTCAAGGGCATGTCCTCTTCAGCATAGGGCAACATGACCTCTTCAAGTATTTTAACATATGCAAACTGATCCATGATCCCTGGTATGCGATAAATAGGCCCAACACCATAGTAGGAGAAACATGCCCATATCATGATGCTTGCACCTCCATGCTTCACTGTCTTCACTGTGTACAGTGGCTTGAATTCAGAGTTTGGGGGTCGTCTCACAAACTGCCTGTGGCCCTTGGACCCAAAAAGAGCAATTTTACTCTCATCAGTCCACAAAATGTTCCTCCATTTCTCTTTAGGCCAGTTGATGTGTTCTTTGGCAAATTGTAACCTCTTCTGCACATGCCTTTTTTTTAACAGAGGGACTTTGCGGGGGATTCTTGAAAATAGATTAGCTTCACACAGACGTCTTCTAACTGTCACAGTACTTACAGGTAACTCCAGACTGTCTTTGATCATCCTGGAGGTGATCATTGGCTGAGCCTTTGCCATTCTGGTTATTCTTCTATCCATTTTGATGGTTGTCTTCCGTTTTCTTCCACGTCTCTCTGGTTTTGCTCTCCATTTTAAGGCATTGGAGATCATTTTAGCTGAACAGCCTATCATTTTTTGCACCTCTTTATAGGTTTTCCCCTCTCTAATCAACTTTTTAATCAAAGTACGCTGTTCTTCTGAACAATGTCTTGAACGACCCATTTTCCTCAGCTTTCAAATGCATGTTCAACAAGTGTTGGCTTCATCCTTAAATAGGGGCCACCTGATTCACACCTGTTTCTTCACAAAATTGATGACCTCAGTGATTGAATGCCACACTGCTATTTTTTTGAACACACCCCTTTCAACTAATTCAACTAATTGCCCAATTGCACAGCCTTAAGAGCGTGCATATCATGAATGCTGGGTCTCATTTGTTTTCTGAGAATCTACTGAACCTACTGGTAACTTGTTTGCCACGTAGCAATAAAAAAATATACGAAAAACCTTGATTATTCTGGTTAGTCACATTTGACAACAGCCGGTGCTCCACACGGAGATCTGATCTCACCATCATCGAATCTGTCTGTGATTACATGAAGAAACAGATGAAACTGAAACAAACTAAATCCAGAAGAACTGTGGACGGATCTCCAAGACGCTTGAAGAAACCTTTCTGCATATCTACCTGAAAAACATTTTTATTTTATATTTTCAGTTTTAGTCATTCTGTTATGTGCTTCTGTCATTTTATTAAATATTTCTATATAGCTTTAATTTTTATTTCAGATATAGTTTTAGTAATAATATATTTAATTGGTTTTTATTTTCATATTTTCAGTTTAATTGAATTTACATTTTAGAAATTGTTATTTGCTTTTGTATGTTTTTATATTTATATGTAGATTTAGTAATGTTAGTTTTAGTAATATTAATTTTTTTTGGTTTAAATAAGTAATTTTCTAATGTGCTTTTGTCTTTATTATTTTTTTTCATTTCTTTATAGCTTTAATTCATTAATATATTAGTTATACAGTACTTTAACTTATTTTCATCAATCTATTATCTAATATTTATTTCAGCTTTTTTCAAATACTGAAATGATTTATAATGCTTTTAGTTTTAGTTTACAACACTAGTCTCTGGGTTGTCTGGATTTAAAGAGGTCTCCCAAGAGCTTCCCATTTTGACATGAGTGTACTGTTTACATAAAAAGACCAGAGTTTACATTTGTTTACATGGAGGTTTGATCATTACTTGAATTTTGGGAGAGTGGGGTGACCGCTTTAAACAGCGGCTCATAAGCGTGGAGAGCTGTGGGAAAGATAAAACACAAACACTTATGAGCAAGTAATGATTTATGATTAATGACAGGTTATGTTTAATCATGACTGAATTATATGAAATGCTATTTTCGTAACTACCCACCGTGTCCGATTTTGTTCAAGGACCGTTCTCTTGGCACGATGAACTCTCCTGAAAACACATCATGAGATGAATGCGCTGTCTTTTTCTGTATCTCAACATGACAAACACAGCAACTAAATTACAAACCTTTATCATCAAACACTCCTTTCTCAAAGAAGAAACGGATCTGGTCTCCACTGGTGATGAAATAGTCTGCATTTCCCTGGACAAACACCAAATATGATCATGACTGGACTTTTTTTTCTTTTTATGCTTCTGAATGTACATGGATGTACAAGGGTCACTTTTCCAGTTATGACAGGGTTTGTTACTAACTACATTTACCTGCATCTTTACCCAGAAGCATTTGGTTGCATGTGGGAAGTAAAGCGTAGAAGAACGTTTATCGTGGCACTACTGTAAATGCTTGCTGATGATGCATTCTGGGTATTTATCTGGACAAGTTTACCTGTTTTTTAAGCTGCTCGTCGTGGTCAGTGGAGAACTGTGTCCTGCAGTGTTCAGGAACGTCCATCCGCTCAATGATCTCACTCATTCGGTCCCGTAAAGCGTCACACTCCTCTGGGGACAGAAGGCCGTCCAGCACCAGATGGCCCTCATCCCAGTACTGCACAGTAAAAACATACCACAGACCTATTCAATGCACATTCAAATGTGATTAGGACATCATTTGCTGTTCCCTGAGCATGAGGTACAGTAGTTGCTTAGGAGGACCAGCTTATGACCTGCACATGAATATATATATATAAGATATAGATATATATATATATATATATATATATAGATATATATATATATATTTGTGTATATGTAGGCTGCATTTTTATGGGTTACAAATACACACACACACATACACAGTGCTACTCTAAAAAAGTTAAGTTACTCTTAAAAAGTAATTAATAGAATCAAAAGAAGATCCTACAGGACAAAGTGAATTTCCATTTGAAAATCACAATGTCCAATACAAATCAATAGAAGATCACATGAAAAAATTAAATCCCATTAAATTAAACACAATATCCAATAAGATTCTAAACATCAAATAAAATCCTACAGGACAAAGTGAAATTCCATTAAAATGAATCAGAATGTCCAGTAGGATTCTAAGAATCCAGTAAGATCCAATAGGACAAAGTGAAATTCCAATAGGATTTTTTGACAAGGGAGCTTAAACCATTTTATGACCAACTAAGGACCAGCTTAAACCAGCTCAAACCACCTGCCATGCTTCAAAACATACCAAAACATTTTTTTTCAACAGTTAAATATTTCTGTATTTTACATGTACCATGGTAGCTGCATGGTATTCTTCGAAGTACTGTGTAAATAAATTACTATGTAATATTAGTATGATCATTCAGTGTCGCCATATGATTAAAAGTAATGTGGTATTTCCATCCTCGTACTATTTAAACAATAAAATAATAAATAAATAAAACGTAATGTGTTTTTGGGGAGAAAATACAGTTGATTTACGTTTCCTTTTTGCTTTCTTTATTTGAAACTGCGCAAAATGCAAATCCGCTAACTTTTGTTTTGCTGTTGTTTTACCGTCACATGATGATCGCTGATTCAGAAAAATAGATTTTTTTTTTTGTGAGGTAAAGATTTGCACGTTTATAAAATTTGTTAATTTGACATCATGTAGAAATTTAAATTTCGTTTTATTAATCTTTACAAACAGTAGAATAAAATACATTTTCCAGGAAATCAAAAGACTGTGATTGGTCCATCATCAATAGGGCTGAGAAAAGTAACGTTAATAATTTTCATAGGACACAGTCTACGAGTCGGGACATTAATAATCATATTAAAAAATAAACTGTATAATGCTACTACTACTACTACTACTACTAATAGGTGTTAAACTGAAAACTACATACTAAACAGTTAAAATATGCAAGCCCCACCCACTTTTACGCCCCTTACTTCATTCCACATTCCATTCAACCAGCTTTTCTATGCAGGAACATAGTCCTGTTTCTAGCGTATTACGCAACACACTTCAAATTAGGATAAAAATTATTCCATACGTGCATGCACCGATATATAATATTTTAATTTCGAGCATCTTTTACCCTCGTGCATGAGGCGCTGAACTATGAAAATATTTATTAAAAAAGCAAAACATCTAACAGCATTGAAAAGTCTTTTGTACCCGTGAATCTGCGTTTTCCAGCGTTTCTAATTAGCATGTGCATAAAAACACAACGGCTTTCGTATTTATGATTTGCGATTTCAATTTAGAAGTTGTTTATTACCTTTTGCACGTCTTGATCTGTCAAAACATCCATGCTGATGAAGACAGGCTGAGAAGAAGGCTAAAAGCGAGGCGGTCCCATCCAAATCTCTCTCTCTATCTCTCTCTCTCTCTTCATTGGCAAAGCAACCACGTGGTTGCCCCAGGTCAAATACGATTAAACTGTAACCCTGTTGATGCAATAATTGGATTTTGAACAGTAACTCTTTCAGTGTAGTGCAAGAAACTCAAATGTGCAATCATAACTGAGGGTTCAGGTGAACCTAAAAGGTAAACACGTGCCTGCAGTTGACTTAATTCTGAGTAAAGAGTGAACATAGGCCAGTGTGGAGGATGAAAAACTGACAGAGCACGTGCATGATTGACTAAATCCAGCTACATTTTTCAAAGCTTGAATCTGTTTTGGGAAGTATCTTCAACACTGTTCAGTGTCTTAATCATTTTTATAAAGTTGGTCAAAATGTATCATCCACATGAATGATTTAATCATTAATACTGCGTTTCAGTGTATTATAAAATATTAAGGAACTAATACAGTGTGCAAACCTCATTTCTGAATCAATCTGAATCTGTTTTGATCTTTACACAAAGGCATGAGAAAGATATCAGATGTTTTAAGTGGTATTTAAAAGAATAGCTCACACAAAAATAATACTATCATTATTCACACTCACCTTCTTCTGCAGAACACAAAAGATGAAATTAAAAACATAGCTTTCATTAAATGGTGTAAACATTGCACAATTATAAAAAAAAGATACTATACATAAAAAGTTAACTATATTTCTTATTTCTTGCATTATTTAAAGGACAATAGGCCTATATATATATATATATATATATATGTTTTTTTTTGTTTTTGTTTTTGTTAGTAATATTTTAAAAGCACTTAAATTTATGCTACTTTTTCTTGGAGCTATTATTGTTAATAATGCGACTGTAATAACTCTTGTCTTTGTGTCATTTGACAACAAAAATCAGTTGGATGGGTCAAATATAAAATTGTAAAATTAGATTTGTAAATAAGTCACTTATTTCCTTCATTATATCTTCTAAAGTCTATACAGGTTTGCAAGTTTTATTTTTGGGCTGAGATATCCCTTTAAGTCCATGCATATTTTGATTCAAAAGTAATATTCTCCTCAGTTATTAAATCTGCCACTTTCTAACCACTACACTTTTTGAATTGAAGTTCATAATGCAGCAACAGTTTATAGTGACCCCTGTATGTTAACTCTCTCTCACTAATCCAGTTCTCATGTTCAACTTCAAGATTTTTAATAAGTACTTTTTCAGAATGAGAGGCATCTACATCTGTAGAAATGAAGTACGTTTATGGTGGTTTTGTATGGTGCATGTTGTCTCTTTACCTGGAGAGGGCTCCTGCGTCACACAGCATGAAGGAAGCTTCTTCTGCTTGTTCTCAGTGCTCTTGTTTTTGTACCGTCGGCTTTGCCACAAAGATTGTGGAGGAAGCGAAAGCTAACAGAGATGATTACTTAAGTCACAGAAAAGATTCGACCTCTTTCACATAGTAGCAAAAAATGTATTTAACTGACGGTGTAAACAAGGTCTAGTCATCTGGGTGTTTTAATCATTTAACAAACACAATTCTGATCCCACATCAGTTAGACAGCCATACAGTAACAGTTTCAGCCCCTCATATTCGACGAATACGAAACAGTTCTCTAATCTAGGCCAGATTTATGGGATTTAAATCCTGCCATGATTCAAAACTGAAAATACAGTTCTGAAAGGTTGAAACTAAGTGTTCGAAAACTCAAAATCTTACAAAAAAAAGTTTTGCAAGTTCGAAAATAAGATTTGCAAGCTTGCAAAATGTAAAAAAAATAAAAATATATCTGCAAACATTATGCTGTTTTTGAGATTTCCTTCTTCAGAACTGCAACATTTTTTTACGATGTTGTGCAAAGAATTTTTCAGAGTTTCAAATTTGTCAGTGTTCTCCCACTGTATTAGATTGTTTTCCAGGTTAGAAACCTTGTAAATGGTGATCTGAAAACTGGTGTGCGAATGTGTGAAAAAAAGTTTTGAAACTCTGAAAACAGAGCTTTGCAGGCTTGCAAAGTGGTAAAAAAAATTAAATCTCTTCAAACATAATTTTGTTTTTGAGTTTTCCTTCTTCAGAAGTGCAACACTCTTTTTAATGGTGTTGTGCAATCATTTTTTCAGGGTTTCGAATTTGTCACTGTTCTCCCAGTGTATAGTTTGTTTTCAAGATTTGAAACTCTGTAAATAGTGATCTGAAAACTGGTGTGCAAATAGGTGAAAAAAAGTTTTGAAACTCTGAAAACAGAGGTTCGAAAGGGCGAAACTTATTACATTACATTACATTTGCACTCCTATGCAGACTATTTTTTCAGAGCCGAGTTTACAACACCCACTTTGCGGAGATACGCTCACACAGTTGTGAGTTTGCGACTCACGTGATTTGTGGCAGTGTTGTCACGCAGCTCTGCTCTGAAACTCTGAAACTCAGACTGAGCGAAAATGAAGCTTCGCAACCTCGTAACTAAAAAAAAAAGCCTGGAGGGAGGGCCTTCTGCTCTTGGCCAATGCTTTGCTGTCTGCTCACGTACAGTCCAATCACAAGTCGTATTTACCTGAAAGGTGGGATTGACCGACTGCTCCGCCAATGACAAAAGCGCACAGGATACGCAAAATAAACCGTCCTAAAATTTAAATAAAGGTTACCGGCTTGTCGCTGGAATTCACCATACAATTGCCAGCAGCCACTAAGTTTACCACTGATAGTCCGGCGGTGCATCAGTATACACACTTTCCTCACCTGGCGACTCACTTTCCTCAACTCAGTTTCTTTTTCGCCGTCACAAACAGCGTATGAGGACAATGGAAGCAATAAAAAACAACAAATATACAAGTTCTATAACAAGTAACAAAAGCTTTTAAATAATATAATAAAGAAATACAGATAACAGATAGAATATAAACATTACAGAGCAAGCTAGTGTTAGAGGTCTTTTTTTGCCTTTGTTAATACTAAAAGAAAACCAATAGAATACAAAAGATTAGAAAGCTTAATATTATTCTTTTTTTTTTTTTTTTAAGAATAGTGAGTGTTAGAGTTAGAGGGTCAAATACATTTGGAAAAGATCTGTTTTAAGCTGTATATTATATATATATATATATATATATATATATATATATATATATATATATATATATATATATATATATATATATATATATATATATATATATATATATATATATATATAGTCGCGGGCCGAAGAATCACACGGCAGGCTGTGGTGAAAGTTTAAAGCCCCGGAGGGTGTATTTATTGGTGGTTGTGTTTGTAAAGGTGCAAGGGGTGTCCGGTGCTCGTCCTCGGTGCTGCGTGATCCTGTTCGCCGGCCGGCTGAGTGCAAGGGGAATCGGTGTCCGGTGCTCGGGTGGCGGGCTGGTCGGTCACTCGCTTTCTGGAGAGATAAGATACACACCATTAGCTGGCTTTCTGCTGAAGAGCTTTCTCACCCGTGTCTTCTCGGATGCAGCTTTTGTAGTCGTCCTCTGAGCGGTTTCAGCTGGGACCGATCAGCCCACGGTGATTGTGTGCAGGTGGATCTCCTCTGCCAGGGTGACGCTGATCGGTGCCCGGGACACGGCTCACAATATATATATATATATATATATATATATATATATATATATATATATATATATATATATATATATATATATATATATATATATATATATATATATATAGACTATACTACTTATATAATATATGAAAATACAGATTATAATTCAGGTTTATTTTTTATTATTTTTACAAAATATAGATTTTAAAATGTCTCAATACATATAGC
>NC_039263.1:23404559-23507059 GCF_003368295.1 Carassius auratus | reverse complement strand
AGCATTGCACAGGTCTCTGTATGTTTTTGAAAAACATTAGTTTTCCACAGTAAAAGGTTATTACACAGTATTTTTTCAGTTTTCACAAGAAAATATGCAGTTTATAAAAATAGTAAAATGTGTAAAATGTAATCTACTGACAGAAAATAAGAAACACTTTATTGTCCATAACTTTTATGAAAATGTAGTTAAAATCTAAATATATATGTTATGAAAACTGAAATTGCAACAAAGTTATTTTCTTGAGTATCTGTGGCTCAGTGGTAGAGTATTGCGTTAGCAGCGCAAAAGGTTGTGGGTTCAATTCCCAGGGAACAAACACACACACACACACACACACACACACACACACACACACACACCAATGTATAGCCTGAATGCACTAAGTCGCTTTGGATAAAAGCGTCTGCTAAATGTAAATGTAAAGTGTGGTTTGTTGTGTTTATTTGTAGCAGTGCTATATTAGCATAATTTGAACAAGTTTATATTTGTATCATTATTTTCTATATACAGTTTATTTTTTCATTTTAGATTTGCTTATTTTTCAGTTTTTGTATTTTTAGCTGAAATAGGTTCATTTATAAAAAGTTTGTTTTTGATTTTTTGTTTATTGTATACGCACTAAGAAAATGTGCTTATACGGTTTTAGCTTTAGTTTCAGTTAACTAATAACCCTGGTTTATACATCAAATCAATGCAATTATAAAATAAATTATAATAACAACAATTAATTAACTATTAGTAACTAACAAAAAATATTAACTTAACGAATTAAAAAATATAAATACATTTAATTACATCGCAGCCTTTGCAGTTTGATTAATCATACTTAGTCATAACTGAAATTTTGGTTTTATTTCAGTAGCTTATAAACTATTTTCAGTTATAAAGCTCAACTTGACTTAATTTTGTAAATAGAGTAATTAATGATAATGAGGTGTTCCTCTGATTTCAGGTCATTAAGTCATTGGATCTGTGTGTTTTGTGCAGTATGTAACAGTAATGGACAGTCAGGGGTCAGTCGGGTGATCAGGTGTCTTGCTCAGGGTTTATTTTGTGATAACGACCAACTGATTGACACGAGAAACCCAAAACCAAGCAGAGCCATGCAGGCAATAGCTTGTGTGGCAAAACGGTCAGTTATACGTTTAACTGCCATAATTTGACAATATCTGCCCGCAGAATGCCACGACTGACCAATCAGAATCAAGTATTTCAGAGGGTCGTGTAAAATGATCTATTCATTATAAATGACGTGCCAAATTTAAAGCCACTCGCTCGGCAGGGCGGAGACCCAGGAAACATTATATACAGGAAAACCAATTATCTCCAGAGTAAGCGGCTAATTTTGGCCCACACACACACACACGCACACACACACACTCTCTTTGTCTCTCTGAAAAAGCAAACATGTGCATCTAGTTACCATCCGCCTTGATTCTAAACAAAAAACACAAATTACACCACTCATTTAGATAACCGCGAGCTAATGAAAGAACCGGGAAAGTTGTGTGTGTGTGTGTAAGTGCACACACTCCTCGCAGGAGGTCCCATAAAACAGCTATTTTCAGAAACATGCCACACACGCTCTCCAACACACCCATTACTAAAAACAAGCACAAGTGCTGGTCAAAGCCAAAACACATGAGACACACAGGTTGTGTGTGCTGCATTATAATGTTCCTGGACTTTATGTGTGTATGTTCCCTGTTGACTCGCATCCAAAGAATCCAGATTGAACAAAACAATGGCGCCGTTTAATGCCGCTTACGCCCCAGAAACAGCTCTGATGGGCGTCTGACGGATAGGTATGTGCAAGACGTGATTCGAGGGTGTGGAGAGACCGGAGCTGCTGAGAAATCAGGCTTTAATGCAGAAAACAGGATTTCCGAAAGCACAACTGGAGCCGTCTTTCTGATACACTGTCCCTGTTAGCAGAGGATTCACGTCCTCAAACACCACAGACACGCTATTCTAGATTACAAATATCTCAAATACTTGCTATGATTGCTGTAATTGTAATTTAATTAGTGTTAACTGGCATTCCATGGCTGTGTTGCACTAATTTTAGAAAGGATGCAATACCTGCAACAGTGAGCAAAAACAGTGACCAAATGGTTATTTTGTGAATGAGTGATGTTAATCAATGGGTCTGCGCAGCAGCGGCGCCGTCTTAAAAATTTAATTCAATTAATTACATTTAGATTAGTGAGCAAGCTAGTACATAAAAGATTATGAAAGCATTTTCTTCTTTGGTATGCACATTTGAATCATTCACAATAAGACCATGAACATACTGAAGTATTAAAGAACTTGTATTGACTATAAAGCATCAGGATTTTTTTTTTCTTTTTTATTATTATAATACATATTATATGGTTTTATATATATATATATATATATATATATATATATATATATATATATATATATATATATATATATATATATATATATATATATATATATATATATATATATATATAATATTAAAATAATTACTTAAATTGTAATGTTAAATTAAATTAAATTAATATTTAAAATTATATTATTTTATTAAATTATATATATATATATATATATATATATATATATATATATATATATATAAATGTGTATGTATATATATATAAATGTGTATATATATAAATGTGTGTCTATATATATATATATATATTACGGTGCATGTACATACAGTAAATATTTATTTTATATAGCAAATTATATAGATGAATTACATGTATTCAAATCAAATTATATTTAAAAATAATATAATATTTGAAATATACATTTATTTGAAATTATTATTTTTATCTTAATCGTCATTTTTGAGCAATTTAATGTGTATTTGCTGAATAAAACTCTTTATTATTATTATTATTATTATTATTAAATCTTACAGACTCGAACTTTTGAACGGTTCCTACTTTTAAATTCAGTTTGTTTATAAGGAGTAACCCCTGAAAATGTACCATATTCATCATCTTTCTGCAGATTTGCAGGGAACGATAAACTGAAACTCAGACAGCAGTGTCACAGGAAAGTGAGGTGACGTGTTCGTCTGCACATTTCTGCTCGACTCACTCTGTTAGCGGTCACA
This sequence comes from Carassius auratus, assembly GCF_003368295.1. Classification (NCBI taxonomy): domain Eukaryota; kingdom Metazoa; phylum Chordata; class Actinopteri; order Cypriniformes; family Cyprinidae; genus Carassius; species Carassius auratus. The sequence goes on along the minus strand of NC_039263.1, from coordinate 23,503,959 downwards.
GCGAAGTACTGCAGGTTCTGCAGGAAGCCGATGTCCGCAGGGATGCTGGTCAGGTTGTTGTGGCTGAGGTCCAGGTAACGCAGCTTCCTGCAGAAGAAGAGCTGGGCGGGAATCTTCTCGATCTTGTTCCTGTTCAGGTAGAGGCGCTCCAGGTTGGTGAGGGTGCCGATCTGGATGGGGATGTAGGCGATCTGGTTGTACCAGAGCTTGAGGCACACCAGTCTGTGGAGATGCTGGAAGCTGATGATCTCCTCGATGGTCTTCAAGTTGTTGTCTTTCAGATCGATCTCCTGCAGACAGAAGTTGATGTGCATGTCAGAATAAGTGACCAGAACATGTTCGAGCATGAAAATACCTGTGGTAAGATGCCAAGCATTTAGAAATGTACAGCATTTATACAACACAGCAAGTTTAAGACACTTAATAATCTGGTTTCACATGCATGTGCATTGCAATTTAGGGGTGTAACGCTACATGTATTCCGGTCTTTCAGTTCGATACACATGTACCGAACAAATAATTTAATTGTTTCAAGAAATTTAGACAATAAATGCCATTTTAGTGCTCTCTGATGTGGCTTTCAGTTGCGTTATTTCATGAAATTATAGACTAGGCTATATACTCATATTTTACTTGCCCTGTTAGTGAGGTCTTAATCACTTAATGTAATTTTAAATAAAACTTTTCCGAAACAAGTTATGACAACAACAGTGTAAATTATTATATTTCGACAACAAACACAAATGGTATCATTTAAGAGTAAAACAATTATAATTTATAAACTGCACCGAGTGCAATTAACATCTTTGCAAACAATATTGTTTATTTGATTATTGATAATCATAGTTAAAAATTAATAGCATTCATACATTTGCATTTAGGCTCTTTGTGGTAGATATTGTTTACATTTTATTTTATAAGGTAGATAAAAAAACTAATTATAATTGAATTTATTTAAATACATTTGTTCAGTAAAACATTGTTTAATGAAACAATTTTTAAAAATACATTTTTTGTTCCCTTTTTTTAACCTCCTGCTATAACAAAGAGTGACGTTAAGACCGAGGTACGAACTGAAACGTCATGTTTGTGTACCGTTATACACTAGGGCTGTCAAAATGACTGAAAAACTACATTTTATACTTAAATATTACCAAAATTTGAATTCTATTTCAATTGAAAAGGCATAATTATTTATAATTGGGAAAAAAAGCATTTGGCTTCTCTCCTGAGGAAGTCACATCGAGCAAAATATTATACACGTTTCTTCAAAGCGTAATAAAATAACACAAATCTCTTTGTAAATAAAAGTGCATAATGTTTAAAATAATGTTTATAAACCATATATAATTAATGAAGTTGCTTAAACAATTAGTAAAAAAAAAAAACAGCATCATGCATGCATGTATAGTTTAATACAAAGCACTGAAAACCAATCAAAAAGTAGGCTACTTTCTTCATTAAAAAAAAAAAAAGATGAAGTGGCATGGAGAAACCTGCCATAAAGTCGACGCAGACCTAAAATTTGAATGCAATGTTTTTGCATTCAAATGTGGATTTGTATTTAAATTTTTTCGATAAATATATAAAATTCCAAAAAAAAATTGACAGCCCCTATTGCAAATTAATGCATCTTTTAAAATGACAACACAAAAAGGCCCAAATACTACCTAATTTTATGATGCAGAGTTAAAAAAATTCAAACTAAACTTTCCATAATGTATGGAAATTGCATTATGGCACAAGCATAGGTTATTGTGCTGCTAGATGAAGGATGACCTGTAGATTGTGCAGACTGAATATGGAGTGTGGGATCCGTTCTAGATCACAGCGCAGCAGCTCCAGCTCCGTCAGGTTCACCATCTTCTTCAGACTGTTCAGAACCATCAGTTTGGTGCCTTCGTTATTGATGGAGAGCTTCTGCAAGTGAACGCCAACATCTGTCACCACCTGCAAGGGGAAGAAGATGGGCTGGGATCTTTATTTGGTCCTAAAGGAGTTATAAAACACAATTCTGTGTGAATATATTCAGCTTTTAGATTAAAAACAGCACCAAAGGTAAGAACATTAGGATGATTATTAGAATTAGAATATTTAACAACAACAAGCATAACACACCTGCATAAATACAAAAGCTGTATTTACTATAGTTAAATATTGCAGATTATCTCTGAAGGAAAGAACTATTTATTATATGTAATATAAATAATATACATACACACACACACACACACACATACATACATATACACATATATACACACACACTATTTTTATATATCTATATTAACTTTAGATAATCTTATATTTCATTTAATTATATAAATTAATCCAATTCTGACATAGTTATATAATTACATAAATTATATCTTGTGTACAATATCTTATTACAAATATTATAAAAATACTTATATATATATATATATATATATATATATATATATATATATATATATATATATATATATATATATATATATATATATATATATATAGATATATATACACTATTATTAAATGTTCATTACAATTTTTAATATAAATATTTTAAGCTCTACAATTATATAAATGAAATTTTTTGCATACATTATTTTATTATAAAAATTTTAAAAATTATGTATATATTATATCATGATTAAATTGTTAATAAAATTTTGGATACACTATTTAAGTGTCATTGTTACAGTGTAATTAATTATAAATTTAAGTATGGATTAATATCATTAAAATTAATGTATTTTCTATAATATACATAATATTATAAATATTATTTTTAACAAAAAATAAAATGATTACTTTATTAAAAAAAAAAAACCATTTAACTTATATACATATATTATTTGTATATTTAAACAACTTTTTTTTTTTTTGTGCATGATTTCAATTTTACAATTTTTTTGTCTTCATAATAATGTGCACCAAACACAACAAACTAGGACCATGTAAAAATAATGCAAATCATTTAGACACCATGCCTTTCTGATTGCACTGATGAATCTGAGAGTGCTCTCATCTCACCTGAGGCAGTTTAGTGAGGTTGCTCTTCAGCCGCAGGACCTTGAGTCTCTTGAGCTCCCGCAGGCCGTCGATCACGATGAAGCGGTTGTTATCTGCGCTGAGGTTTCCGGTCAGATGAAGCTCGCCGAGGTTCTTGAGGCTGTATATCCACAGAGGGATCTCCTTAATGTCTGTGAACTTTATGTGTAGTGATTTGAGGTTCTCGCGGAGGAAAGCCAGAGCAGGAGCCTCGATTCTGGCCGGCGTGTGGTAAAGCCACATCTCCTTCAGGTTACACAGCTGTGCGATTATGGGCGGGATCGTAACATCAGGGATCAGCTCCAATTTCAGCACCTTTTCAGGAAACACAGAATACATTTACCTGCAGTTAAAGCAACCGGTGGTGTGCTGTTGCTCTTTTTTTGACCAATAGCACAAGAGGATATTAGTCCAGAAATTTGATTATTTTTGCAAATCCATTTGGTGACATCAGTGGCACAGAAATCACACACACTTTGCCTTTAAGAATAAAAAACCTGAAGAAAAATAAAAAAGCAAGCCATGTGTGAGGAAACAGCTCCAACTTCCTCCTAAGCAGCTGTGAAAAGTTAAACGTGATCTCACAGAGTCATCTAAACGCACGCAAGCGGTTACTTAAGAGGAAGCTCAATTGGAATCATGCTTTGGGGAAGAAACTGAACTATGACTGCCAAATTTATTTGAATAAATAATTGAAAATAATTATATTTTAAATTACTTAAATTATTCAGGGCAAGTTTCAAGTTTTCGCTGAGGTCACCACTTGCGACTATGCCTATGTTATTAAGTTATCACTTGTACACGTAATGCCTTTCTTCCTGATTGTTTTGCAATGACATCTTTTATGTTTGCATATTAAACTGAGACGAAGTGCATCAAAGTTTTAGTGGAAAAAAAATAGTTTCAAACAGTCTATGGTGTGATCTGTTAATGCATGGACTTCATTATTTGTGAATAATATTTATTATTCACTTTTGTGTTTTTGTTACTTTTTAATGAACAAAGTATCCGCTTTAAAATTATTCCAAGTTTATAACGAAATGCAAACAATAAATACAGTTTTGGCGCTCTTTAATGCGGCAGGTGCGATCGCGATTTAGCGCCTCATTACAAGCAGCACGTGAACCGATCATACCTTACTCTTTACTACTAGAGCACATAATCAATTAACATCCTAGGTTAACATCCATACTGAACTCCTCAAAATGACAATAAAAATGTAAAAATGTTTAAAAATATAGTATTATTATTTTAAAAGATTTAATTTGTTTCCTTGTTTTAGGGCTGTGTAATATTTGGTGATTATATCAATATGACTATAAAATAATAACAATGATGTTTTGTCATTTAAATAAATGTATTAATTAAAACAATAACAATTATATGCTATCATTATTTTTTTTTTACTAAATATAAATAATTAACAAAATTAGAAAAATTATTCACGTTCTAAATTATGGTAAATTGGTTAAATTACAATACTATTATTTATAGCAGTCTTTATTTCTTCATTTCACAATGTTAAACCATCAAGCTTTTATTTTGTATTTTTTTATTTATTTTTTATTTTACTTTTTACTTTGTTGGAAAGCTGCAGAGTTGTTTTCTTTTTCAGTGAAACGTAAAAGACAACATTAACCAAACCGCTTCGATTGCAGTTGTCTTACATTGTATTTTGCGTCAGAGATGTTCGGGAACCTAAACAGATTTGGGGTGGAGTACCCCTTTAAGCAGGTCTTGAGCAGGCCTATAAGCACGACCTGAAACATTTGTCTCGTAAATATGGATATTTTTCTTATAAAAACACATGGATTCACTACAGGAGACCTTCATTCACCTCCCGGATGTGAGGCATGTTTAATTATGGATGGATGCGCTTTATTCGACTACTTTTGGACGGTTGAACAAAAACACCCCTTTACTCCCATTCTAACACGAAGAGTTGGGATCATTTTCAATATAACTCTGATTGGATTTGTCTGAAAGAAGAAAGTCATATACACCTAAGATGCATTGAGGGCGAGTAAAACATGGGCTCATTTAAATTTTGGGGTGAACTAACCCTTTAAATACGCATTCGTTAGGAGTTTAAACATCAACATGTGACCCTGGACCACAAAACATAAGTCATAAGGGTCACTTTTTGGAAATTGGCATTTATACAATCAACTATTGATGTATGGTTTGTTAGGAGGACAATTTTGGCTAAGATGCAACTATTTGAATATCTGGAATCTGAGCGTGTAAAATAAAAAAAGTTTTAAAGTTATTTTAAAGTCCAAATTAAGTTCTTAGCGATGCATATTACTAATAAAAAATTAAGTTGTGATATATTTACAGTAAGAAATTGATAAAATATCTTCATGGAACATGATCTTTACTTAATATCCTAATGATTTTTGGCACAAAACAAAAATGGATAGTTTTGACCCATACAATGCATTTTTGACTATTGCTACAATTTTGGTTTTGTGCTCCAGGGTCACAGATACACACGCTGACGCACACAAAGCCACACACCTCCAGCTCGACCAGGTCAAACACTGTGTCCGGGATCCCGCTCAGCATGAAGAGGTGCAGCTCCAGCTTCTCCTGAGAGTTTTTGGTTATCCTCTGTCTGAGTTTCTCCAGAGTCCATTCGTTATTCAGGTTCAGCTGTCGCAGTTTGTTCTCGCTGACCTCCGACAGGAAGACGGCGAAGCGCTTGGAGTACAGCGGGTCGTACTGATCGATCATGTGCAGCATGAAGGCGAAGTCGTTCTTGACGTCGGGGATGTCGCTGTAGCTGCTCTCCTCGCGGATGGACTCGAAGGAGTAGCGCTTTAGCGAGCGGCTGATGATCCAGTAGAGCGTGTACATGCAGATGAGGCCGTAGACCACCACCAGGCTGATGTAGAAGCAGGCCAGGATCTTGAAGAGCGTGGCCAGAGGATGTGCGCAGTGATACGTGCGATAACCGGTCAGCCGCTCGATGTCCACGGTGCACGGCACGCTGAACTTGATGTGGTGGACGTAGTACATGGTGTAGCAGATGATGATCAGGAACTGGATGACTTTGATGATGATCTGGCGGATGTAAAGACGGTGAACGATGTCGCCCTCCTCCACGTGGATCCGGAACTTCTTCACCTGAAAAGAGAGACGGATGAGACGAGACAATGTATTCAGGATATTTGGGCTCCGTTCCAAAACCTTGCAGACTACCTCCTTGTCCACTACCTACATAGACAGCATCTTCCAAGGCACCCTAATTGAAATTTTAACAGTGTTACACAAAATTAAATATATATTTTTAATATCTATCAATGACTATGTTTTATTTAGTAGTGATGATATAAATATATACATATTAATATTTAACATTATGTTTAATAATAATAAATAGTTTTTAGCATTGGATTAAATAACCATATTTTATTTATTAGCATATGAAGTGAGCAAAAATGTATAAACATTTATTAATTATATTAATATGCATTTTTATGTAATCTTTTTTTAACTTGTTTTAGAATTGGACAACATTTATATTTTATTTATTAATATATTAAGTAATCATTACTGTATAAAAATATGTATTGAATATAAAGTAATAAATAAATATACATTATTAGATAATATATTATTTATTATTGTATTAAGTAAATGTGTTTGCGTTATTAATACTTTTCAGTATAGGCTAAATAACCATATTTTATTTATTAGTATATGAAGTGAGCAAAAATATATAAACAATTATTAAATACATTAATATATGCATTTTTTTTAAATATAATTTTCACAAAAAAATTGGCATTGGACAAAACTATATTACTATAATTTATTAATATATTAAGTAAGCATTAGTGTATAAAAATATTTATTGAATATATAGTAATATATAAATTGTATTATGTATTATTAGATAATATATTATTATTGTATTAAGTAATTGTGTTTGTGTTATTAATACTTTTTCAGTATAGGCTAAATACTATACTGATAAACAAAATATAGGAAATACTAATATAAAATATTTTAATTTATAAATGTAATAATAGTTATCGATAATTTTCTGCATTAGCTAAAATACTGAAATACAAGGTGTAAAAACTAAATATATATATTAATATATAAATATTTATGTAATAATATTTATCAATAATTTTCTGAATTGGCTGTTATAACTATTTTATAGGTTAAATGAATTACGTACAATTATAAATAAGTATAACTTCTAAATGCAGTTTATTAAATATATGTTATCAAAAATGTGATAATATTTATCAATACTTTTTAGCACTGGCTGAAATAAACAATTTATTTATTAGCATATGAAGTAAATATATAAGTAAATTTTAAAGATATCTATTACATTTTTGTATAAATATTGACATAATATTATTTATAAAAATCTCAGTATTGGTTGAAATCGGTATTTTTATTTATTAGTAGATGAAGTATTAAATGTATAAATCGCAATGCGAATCTGTGGTTGCAATCTACGAATACATGCTGCCTTTAATTTAACCAAAAAGGCATTTTGGAGGAATACATTTTTAAAAAGGTGCACCTACATTGCCTTGAAACGCTCACTACAGAGGGAGCTCACTAGGTTTTAGAACGCAGCGCTGTACACTAGACGTCCCGCTTGTGACTTGTGAGCTCCTCTTAAATAAATCATACACACACACACCTTCTCAAACAGCGCTTTGGCCTGCTCTCCTTCCTTCTTATCCAGGACGCCCGTCTCCGAACGGTCCACGATGCCCTGCTCGATGCGGGACTTGGTCCTCTGCAGCATGGGAACGCTTGCCTCCACATCCTGGTCACTCACAGAGGAGGCTTTCTTATCCATCGAGCCGTTCATCTTCCCCGTCGGCTTGGGGTCGCTCTCCTCCACCACGGTCTCAGAAAGCGCCCGAGTCGTCCACGGCGAGTCGAAACACTTCAGCAGGATCGACACGAAATGCTCCAGCTTCGAACTGGTCCGCGGAAACTTAAACCAGAAGTTACTACAAGCTAGAAAGATGAGCGTGTGCAGCAGCACCAGATACGGGAAGTACTTTGCGAACCAGTGCAGCTTGTTCTCGTAACACACGGCGTCCACGTAGTTGTACTGGTGTCTGTCGAGGTCGTACTGGATGCCCTTGGGCTCGGCGTTGAGCGGCACGCTGACGTTGAGTTGTTCGCAGGTCTGGTTGACGACCCATTTGCATGGCAGGCAGATCATTTTGTCCTGCGTGACCTGCAGCGTGCCGCCGAACACCGCGATCATCAGCATGACGATGGAGATGTAGTCGGAGAACACGTCCCACCATGGTTTCAGAATCCGATACGCCGGCTGTGTATCAGCAAAGTATCGCAACTCAGTGATGGGAATCATGACGGTTTACCTGAGAAACAGAGAGAAACAGGAAATGACCAACTGGAAGTGACAGGCCAATAATCAATCAAATGTTCACGTCATTAATATTTAGCGTAAGGTAACTTCTAAGCCTTTCATATCATTCTCAATCTTTTACAAATAGTAATATCCACCAAAAAAAAAAAAATACATATATAAATAAATAAATATTTTGCTTAAGTAGGGTCATTTCTATGCCTTTCACACCATTCTCAACACTCTGCAAAATAAACAAACAAAAAATATATATTAAGCATAAAGTAATGATTCTAAACATTCTAAAGCAAAAGGTCTATCTAAAAATAAAAAAATTAAAATATTTCGCAAAAGGTAATTTTTTTTACAAAAATAGATTAAATGTTTTGAATTAGTTAATTTTTAAGTGTTTTTATTAGGGATGTAACAATTCACTCAACTCACGATTCAATAAAAAAAAATTTTGTCTTCAGTTTTGTGAAACTATACATTAAAATATCTACATGAAACAGAATAAGACGCAGATTCACTCTCTGCCAGCAGGTGGCGCTTAAAGCGTTTCCTTGGTTTCCCCTGTAAACAAAGCAGCTGAACTTTAATATGCATTATAGAGAGGCAAGACGAAAAGAAAAAATACCATCTGAACTTTTTTAAAGACAGTAAGTTCCCCTCAAACATTGAATTAATATACTGTATTTTTCGGACTATAAGTTGCACCTAAGTATAAGTCGCATCAGTCCAAAAATACGTCACGATGAGGAAAAAAAAACCATAAGTCGCATTGGACTAGAAGTCGCATTTATTTAGTACCAAGAGAAAACGTTACCATATACAGCCGCGAGAGGTTATGTTTTCTCTTCGTTAATTTCCCTCAGTTCATGTCAAATTAATTTTGATAAGTCGCACCTGACTATAAGTCGCAGGACAAGCCAAACTATGAAAAAAAAGTGCAACTTATAGTCCGGAAAATACAGTAGACTCCTACCCCTAAATGAATAGCGATTGCATCTCAACCCATTTGAATCGTCACAGATTTCAATCGGCTCACGGTTAAATCGTTACATCCCTAGTTTGTATGATTCTCAACCCTTTGCCAATGGTAATTTCTAAAATAAAATAAAATAAACAGATAGATAGATAGATATAAATATTATTGATATCAGATCATTCTTAATCTTCTGTAAAAAAGATAGTTCCCGTCTAAAAAATAAAACATAAATAATAAATTGTATAAATATAACAAATAAATAAACTAAACGAATACATTAATTTCCAAGTCTCTCATTTCATAATTAAACATTTTGCGAAAGCTAATTGCTACCTAAAAATTAATGAATTAATTTAATTCCATAACAGCCTTCCATTCAATTCTCATCCTTTTGCAAAAGATTATTTTTGCAAATAAACAAGACGATTTCTAAACCTTTTCGTCAACTTCAGTCTAATCATTATTCATAATGATTCATAATTTATTATCAGAAATTATAATTTCTACCTGTAAATAAAATTAAAAAAATATATATATTTTGCATATAAACAAAAGCATTTTTGCATTGTGAGTGTGACATTATTTTCACAACTATCATAACAAAACCCTTAAAGACAAAAACTGTTCCCCTTCAAATAACATTCACTGTTAAATTGTTCACGGAAAGACGTATACAAAAATCTACTGAAATCTTTTAACTCTAATGACCTTTAACTGTGTTGTGTCAGCTGTCACTTTCTTTTCACAAACATATCTTTCTCATACAGTAGCTGTGTGTCAGAGCTCAGATGATGGACACAGGAAGCAGCTGGAATGAGTCAACAAACCATCCTCAGCTGTGCGTTTACAGGAATACAGTTACAGAGGACAACACACACACACACGTCCCACAAAATCAAAGCTGTGCCTAATTTTAGCAGGCATTTTCAAGACATGTATGATGCATGTGCACACACACAGTTATGTGGTTAAATCCAGCAGAGTGCTTGACTTTATAAAGGCCGTTTATGACTAGTTGGGACTGATGTTTTGAAGGCACAACATCATTAGGGTTGCCAGATTGGAGCTGAGAATTGCAAACAGCTGTTGTGTCCGCTATAAGCCAAAGATAGAGTACGTCCCAAATCAGATCTTCCTGAAAACAGGATGTAATTAAATACGGTTTCTGAAGCGCGCATCTGTTTGAACATTATTCCTCAAAAAGCATAACAACATTGAAAAAGAATGCATGAAATGATTAAAAAGAAAATATGTAAGTAGAATAAGTGTCTCCCATGTGGGTAAATGCACATGCTTTATCATCCAGTATTGGCCAACTCCTTCCTGTTTTCAAAAGTTTGCTTGGTAAGATTTTTTTTTTCCTGTTTGTTTGTTTTTGAAAGAAGTCTCCAAGGCTGCATTTATTTGATCAAAAATACAGTAAAACTGTGAAATATTATTACAATTTAAAACAACTGTTTTCACTTTGAATATATTATAAACTGTAATTTATTCCTGTGATCAAAGTTGTATTTTCAGCATCATTCCTCCAGTCTTCAGAGTCACATGATCCTTCAGAAATCATTCTGACACAATTTTAGTGAACGCACAGATCCATGACTATTCAACCTTTCTTGATGATTGTGCATTAACAGAATGAAAGCTAAAAAAACAAATGTCCTCTGAAAAAAGCCTAGCGTGAGGAACAGACCAAAATGTAAGCTGTAGCTTCAAATATTCTTTTTAAATAATGGCAATTCTATACAAAGGGGGTTGAATAGCAGACAAGTATTGAGAGGTGAAAGGGAAAGAAGAAAGAGCTGATGAGTTTATTAGCTGGGAAAGAGTTACTAGAACACAAGTGAAGAGATGAAGAAAGAGAGCGATGTAATGAGGCATCATTTCCTACCCTCAATCAATCATTCCAGCATTTAGACGAGCACAGACACCAAACAAGCGTCCGTGCAGACCGTGACTCACTACAGATCGAGAACCGCTCCGGCTAACGTCTTTACTTAGAGTCGGAGAGGCTGGGAATTTTCCGTTTGGGATTCAGGAGCTGGAGTGAAAATGCAGAAAAGGCCCCTGCAATTGTTTACGGAGACCTTGTAAAAATTCCACGTTGGGCTGAAATGACTCCAAGTTAAACGATCCCCTCCGTTTCAAAACATCCTCAGCTGGAGTATACGGCATGGTCAAGAGTAGAGGCTTTAAAATATGATATTGTTCTGCTTATTTAGGTAAACGATAAGATAAAGCCATCTGGTGGTATTACACACACACACACACACACACATTTGTATCCGAACCAGCCCCTCTGCTTATGTGGGGCCCTTTTAGGAAGTTATGAGCCAATTAAAATCTGGTTAGAGGTGTGCTGTTATTAAACTAAAAGAGCAGAAAACTCTCGTAAACTCTAATAATTTCTAGAGAATATAAATATCACAGACACTTGAGGGTGAATGCTTTTGACTTGGCCTAGTAAGTGTTATTTTGGTGCTGTTTATATAATAGTATATGATTTATATTTTTAATTTCCGTTACAATTCTTAAGTTTAGAAATTTAGTTGCATGCTTTTGTAATTTTTTGTTACAATGGAAAAACGTATCAATGTTAAATTCAGTTCAAGAGTAGCAATTTTGCACATGCTTTTGTCGTTGTTATTATCATTATTATTAAATATTTATTGTTTAATGGATACGTTTGTAGGTTAAAACAATTTTCAATTTAATTCAAATTTAAATAAAGTATTTTTGTAACATTATTTGTAATTTCTACATAATTATTTTTAATTGTTTTGTTTATGTTTTTCATTTTAATTTACATTTAATTATAGGTTTATTAATTTTGTGGCATGTTTTGTTTAATTTAAATAATTTCAAAAGTAAATGTAAATTTTTTTGCTTCGCTTTTTATTTTAGTCCTTCAACCTAAACTTCAGCTAGTTGTCAAGTAACTATTTTTTCAAATTTTGACTTTGTTTTTCATCAAATCTGAAAAACATGTTGTTGAAACATTTACAGTGCGGTTTACTTTATTTCAGCTTTATTTCTATTAACAATTACAGTTTTTAATAGAAAACTCAGAAAACGTCAGAAACCCTACAGAAAATAATCAACTATAACACCGTATTTACACGAACACCTCCTCATCTCCCAAACACACATTCTGTATGCCCAATATTCACACACTATCAACACAAAGATAAAAACATACTTCACAACTGACCATTCATACTAAAATTCAGCTGTCAAAATATTGGTCAAGCACTATACACTCATGCACAATATTTTATGTTATGTTTAAGACTCACAAGAGCATCTTAGATCAGTGAATATAAAGATAGGTAAATGATGACAGAATTAGTTTTATGACTGAACTATTCCTTAAAATAAAAAACAGATGTCTGAACATGTCCCATGAGTCCACGGGTCTCAGCTGAGAGTCTATTAACAGTTAACAAACACCAACCTTCATACAGAGATACACACAAACCTGTTAAAATTTTTTTAGGCTGCATTAATTAGGTAAACCAGAACCGGGAACACTTCCCATAACACCCGATGTACCATCTACATCTTTAGAAGAATGGCATCTACGCTAATATTAGTCTGTTTCTCTCTTATTCAGAGGTCACCGTAGCCACCGGATCCAGACCAAACTGGCCCCCAACTGAGCCTGGTTTCTCCCAAGGTTTTTTTCTCCATTCTGTCACCGATGGAGTTTCGGTTCCTTGCCGCTGTCGCCTCTGGCTTGCTTGGGGTCACTTCATCTACAGCGATATCATTGACTTGATTGCAAATAAATGCACAGACACTATTTAAACTGAACAGAGATGACATCACTGAATTCAATGATGAACTGCCTTTAATTTTCATTTTGCATTATTGACACACTGTTTTCCTAATGAATGTTGTTCAGTGCTTTGACGCAATGTATTTTGTTTAAAATGCTATATTATATATAATATATATATATATATATATATATATATATATATATATATATATATATATATATATTATATATATATATAATATAGCATATAATATATATATATATATATATATATATATATATATATATATATATATATATATATATATATATATATATATAAAAAAGGGGACTCGACAAACGGCCTCTTTCACAAAGCTGGAAGCACTTGAATAAACTTCAAGAAATTTAAAAGCATCATTTAAACAGATAGTTTCTTCATTCTACAAGTAAACAAGATGCTGTGTGTGGGTGTGTGTGTGTGTGTTGAGGATCAGTTTCTTTCCTTCAGGAGTGTTTGGAGACGTGTTGTATTAACACAATGCCCTTGAGAGTGTTAGTCTCCATCCAGCTCCTCACACTGTCTGCTGATCCAGTCTCGACCAGCGCTGGCCGTCCAGGAGACGTCTGCTCAATCACAGTAACATTTAGCACCACACACACACACACACACACACACACACATTCCCCTCATTCACCGTGTGCTTGCTTGAGATAAAAGCCTCTTTCTTTGAATGTAATTACACTTGACATTTCCTCCAGCATTCTGGATTCCACTAGCTCAGTTCTCTCCCTCATAAATGCACATGAAGTTATAAATACTTTCATAACGTAAGCAGTAGTGACTTCTCTCATAACCTCCAGAAAGCAACGTCATCTCACCGAAAAAAAAGCCTGTCAGCATGAAAACCGGAACAGGCCGAGAGAGAAACTGTATTCTCGGTGCACGTTCCTATTTCTCTGAATCTGAACATTATGTAGAAATAACAGACTGTTAGATTTATGTGCATTATAGTCTGTGCTCCCTTGAGTTATTTGTTATTTTATATTTGGCATAGCCTGCCCAATAGCATGGTGTATTTTTATTTGTTTTGTTAATAAAAATTCAGTTTTATATGTAGGCTAAAGTGAGTTTGACTTTGTATTTTGTTGTTGCATTCAAGGAATTGACGCCGAACTGATGCTAACTCACAGGTGAAAGTAAAAAGCGCATGGCACTTTTGAGCTATTTAAAAGTGAAGGAAAGTGAAAAAAGAGGGAACGCCCCTGCGGTGATACCGGTATTACCAGTGTCCTCACACACCGATTAACCAGTGGGAAGATTTCTGCACCATCACAACCCTAATCTTCATCACTATATAGCAAAGAAACTGCTATAATGAAACATATTGATCAAGATATAGCAAGAAAACTTTCTAGAATAGAACTTCATGATCAATACAGCAAAGAAGCGCTTAGAGCTCTTCTCATGCCATTCTGAAAAAACAACATCATTATTGACAACATCTTCTGACCCGTTGGTTTTTAAGCCTCCGAGTCCCGTGAACTCCAGGTGCATCTCACAAACACACACAAAGGCTCTGTTGTTAAATCCACTCTGTTTAGCTTCCCCAAGGGCATGCTGTCCCCATCTGGACGCAACCCAAACACACAAACGATCGTGCATCATCCCCAAAACCAGCACACTCTGTCCCATCAGCAAAAGAGCTGAACACCACAGAGACACAGAGAGAGACATTAGGTTTTAATGTGTCAAATTGTCTTCGCGGGTTCATGAGAGCAATAGATCTGAATCCTATGGCTGCTCTATGGAAATGCTTTTATAATAAACACTGGCTATTTCTCACCACAATCTTACAGTAGACAGATGGAGGTAAACCACTCAAAACAATTAAACGTGTGCATTTGAGTATTAAACCACACTTTCAGCAGAGCAAAGTGAAATAAAATGCTGTCTTCCAAAAAAATGCTTCCAATTAGCACAGAGAATAATTTGCACTTATCTACTAAGCAAAAGATGCATTTACGATAATGGGGGAAAAAAAACATTAAACTGAGACATTTCCACTGAGAAATGGAATGAAGCAGTTCACTGATCCCAAATGAAACAATGATTCATTCACGAATCAGACATCCCTACTTTTCCCAAAAACACGCCAAGGACAACTAGGGCAGATATCAACATTTTCAGTAAACAATGACTTCTTACAAAAAGCACTGCAAATGCGGTTTATGACATCATACAAGCTATTTTCCAATTATTTAAAAGTATCAGATTTTTACAACACTTGTTTTAGTGAATTCTATACATTTTTATTTTGTTATACAATAAATATATTTTTATTTTACATAATATATTTGATATTAATAGCATATGGCAGCACTATATTTATGTTATTAAATTTATAATATATTTTCTGATTTTGCCATTATGAAATAACTTTTTGTTAGTCTTTGATAATTACCTTATATAACATTACAAAGAGTTGTATATAATTTGACATCATAAAAATGTATACATTATTTAGATTTAATAAAATATTTGTATTTATTATAATTTGTTTAACATTTATTTTATATAAAATATGTATATAGGCAGAGCAACGGAGATCTCAAAAACTGGATCAATCCAATGTGTGAATGAATCATTTTGAGAACAGGTATAAACTGATTCACTAAAAAGATCTGACTCAAAAGAATGATTCATTCACAAATAAGACCACACCAGCTATACCAGTTATGGCCTGTTTTTTTTTTTTTTTTTTTTTATACAAAAAGCTATTGTATGACTTTAGAAGACTTGGAATACAGTGCACAAGAACTCCTTCTATAGATTTCTTCCATGCAAACACACTCGAGCGTGAACAGTTTGTGCATTCGTTCTGTTGTTCGGAAGCATTTAGTGAGTTAATGGGGTCAGAGGTGTGTGGCGTCCCACAGACACGCAGGCTTTGGGTTTTACACACCACACTTGTACTTTTGTTTTAATCACTTTCAATTTGTTTTAATTATTATTATTTTATTTATTTTTTTTACTTATTTTTACACTGTTTTTCTCTGAAGTTTTACCCTCTAGTGCTCCCTTGTGGGTCCTCGGACCCTTAGCCTAAGGGGCCCCTATAATAAAAAAAATACATGAGATGTTTCATTAATCAGATCAGATTCAGTGCTACAACACAGGAACACAACCACAAAAACATAAGAGCATGACATTATAATTCATAGACTAACTTAAGACAGAAAGTTAACGCAATCAAACACAGACGCACACGGTGCTGGGCCTGCAGTGTAATGGGAGGAAATTAAAGCTTGTCTCTTTGGTCTCTTAAAAGCGTCTTGAGATGTCGAACACAGCATAAACACACACTCAACGCCCTGAGAAACACACACATACACACACAACTCACCAGCCTCGTTACTGAGTGGATCTCTGGCTCCTGTGGCGCATAACTGATACATGTCTTTTCCTCTGATCCAGGATCCACAGCGGAGCCTCACACTCCAGCAGACCGAGGAAAGAGTTGAGGAACGCGGATAAACCACGCCCAGGAACTGACGTCAGCTGGCGAAAGCGCAGCTCGTTCTTCTTCGCTTTTTATTTGGCGGTATGCAAACGAAGTACATTACCGCCATCTGCAGAACTGAAGTCGTAAAGTCTACTCAGTGTGTGTATAAAGAAAAAAGCAACAACCCCAAAAACAAATTATTTACTTATTTTTATTAACGCATAGAACAAAAACATACAAAAGCATAAACATACATAACATAACATCAACCACACACAAAAAAAAAGTTTAATAAATCTAAAGAGGGCCATCATCTAAACATAATTACACAAGGAGATCAAATGAAGAGCAAATTCTAGTCCTTATAGCTTTCTTATTAGTAGATACTGAAATTACATTCAAATAGTTTTCCATTTCTTTTAGGAATACAGAGAAGACAGGTTTACAGTTGAAGAATTTGCATTTGCATTGTTTAGGAAAAAAATGTAAATTAATAACAAAACTGATATTTTCGTTTGTGGGGTCGGGGTCATAATATGCAAATATAATGTTTTTCATATGTACTGAGAAGCCTGGCAAAAACTTACACTTTACAAATACACCAATATCATCCCAAAGTTTCTGAGTGTAGTGACATGACCAAAATAAGTGTACCACAGTTTCTTCAGTTTCTTCAGAACTCGAACAAAAAGAGCATTTAAGATAAATGTCAGATTTAAATCTCTGAATAAACTTCTTTACAGGGTAGAACCTGTGTATGAGCTTAAAATAAATTTCTTTCACTTTGTTTGTGAAAAATAATTTTTGCGGTAGAGATTTTTTTCCAATTCAAGTTACCAAACAAATTATTCCAATAGTAGGATGCAGTAGATACTGAGGAGCCATTACAGTTTTTAAAAAGCATGCATAAACCAGAAGGGATGGCTCCCAAAACTGTAGCAAATTCTTTTGGGGTTATTGGTTTTTGGAAAGAAATTCTGATTACCTGAACAAAAGACCTTTATTCAACATTTTAAGACCTTTTACAGAACATTATATTTAAGAATAAGTCTCTGTTTTACGACAGTTGGTTCAGTAATGTTTATTTTTGGCGGAGCAGCTGTTTAATGAGCAAAGTCTTTTGTATTAAAAATAAATAAATAAAAACCTTATTGGCTAATTGGCTGGAGACTCTCCTAGTCTGATGGCTTAACGAATCTTTTCAATTTAATTTATCTTTATTTGCATGGCCATAGAATACAGTGTAGTAGTATATATATATAATATATATTTATATAAATATAATAAAGAGTTTCCTTTTTCATAATTCATATTTAAAATAAATAAAAAATCCATCTCTATTAGAACAGTTTAGAAGTGTCTACACTGACTGCACCCATATGAACACATCATTGGTGTTTGGAGATGAGTCACACTGCAGACCAGTCAAGTTCTCCCACATGACTGAACCTTGTTTTTGAACCTTGCCTTATACAAAGAGGCATTGTCAAGTTACAATAGAAAAGGGTGCTGTCCAAACTATTGCAATAAAATCAGAAGCACACAGTTCCCTATATCATTATATGCTTATCAAGAAGAACTGTTGAATAATGCAAAGTTACAATGACATACTATGAAATCATCATATAAGTCATATAGCCATATAATGTATATCAACCTAAAATATATAAATAATATAATAAATAATAATATTTGAGCAGGAAAGCAGCAGAGGAAATGTTGTAGGATTATTTATTTTATTTATTAAAAAGAATCAAATATCTGCATATCAAAGTTCAAGCTAAATATTAAATGTAATAATACAAAAATATATAAAACACATGAAAACAAATTCACGATCTGCCTCTCACCATTTATTGAGAAAATATTTTTCTTATTTTTAATAATAATATTCCTTTAATATATATAGCAAAAAGTATGTATATAGCAATGTATATATATAATTTTGCTATGGAATATGGAAATGTTTACATGCATTAATACATTTAACTGCTTTTTTGTTTATCAGATTGGATTGTAAATAGATTTTAGCTTAACTTCTGATTTCAAAATAAAAAACAATGGTTTATAATTGCCATACTTGCATTTATGAATACTAAACTTTGCCAGCAAAAGTAATTAATTAATTAAATAGTATTCTTTATGGAATGACATGTCATAAGTAAAAAAAAAAAAAAAAACCTTTTCTAAACAAAGTTAAAGGCTGGGCATGATTTATTTTTCACGTCACTGGCGGATAGGCACGATGGGCGGGGCTTCTGTGCGTCTCTGTCGTCATCCTCAAGCGACGAGTGATTCTACTCGACGTCGCATATGACAAATAAGACATTTCAGCCTTAGTAGAGAGCTTGCGTGTGTTTAAACACAACAGTTATCTAGGTTACCTTTCGATAATGACTTCTCGGTTATGTTTCTTTTTATTCAGGCCTAGAATTCCCAGATCACGTGGCGCGGTTCCCAAAACATCATGTAGCACCGCTGGAGGAAAGCATGAGGAGGCACAGAAAAGAGCAACGAGCTCGTCTTTACATCTTTCTCATTCGTTACTGGAGCCTTCTGTGTCACACAGCGGAGGCAGACTGAGTTTCTGCAGGAGCTTCTCTACTTCTGTAAGAAGGACTGAAGCCATCGGACAGCTGCAGTCAACACACTATCACCTGGTTTACACCTGCAAAGTAAGATTATACTTCTGTCTGTGCTTGTTTTCTTATTTAGAGGAACTTGACTACTTGGATAATGTTCAGTGATTCATTTAATTGCATGTGTTGTCTCTAGGTGTGCTCCACTCGCTCTATGAAGAAAATATCCAAAATAGCCTATCACAAGGGTGTTGTGATTGTAACTTGTCCTGGATGTAAAAACCACCACATCATTGCTGATAATTTAAAGTGGTTTTCTGACCTGGAGGGGAAAAGGTGTGGATGTTTTAAGCCCTAAACACACGCCATGATTTTCAGCTGTCCCATAATGTTATACATTTATTTTCATTTATGAAGACCTAATTTATTCAGCGGAAAAAAAATAATAATAAATCAATGTGTGTAAAAAAAATGTTTTTCTATTTTTTACATTTTATTTCTATTTCTTATTATTTCCAATTAATTTATTATTTATCTTTTATTTATATACTTATTTTAATCCTCCTTTTGTATTTATTTCTATATTGTCTATTTTATACATTTTATTTCTTATTATTTTCAATTAATTTATTATTTTTATTTTATTTATATATTTAGTTTAATCTTCTTTTGTATTTATTTTTATATTTTTTTCTCTCTCCAGTGAACCCCAGTTTTAAAAAAAACCCCATCTAAAAATTATTAAAATAATTATTGTTTACACCTAATTATACATGTTGTAAAATAACATTTAAATAACTAATTTTGTCATTTATATTACATTGCAGTATTATTTCTGCTAACTATAGTACTGTACTGCTAGATTTATTATTTAAATCTAATTTTTATGATTTATTTGATTCCAAGTAAATCCCCTGTTCCAGAGTTGGAAAACCTAAAGCATTAAGACAAAAAATGTACGTTGACATCTGTTTGTTCTGTGTTGAATATAGAAACATAGAGGAAATATTGGCTGCTAAAGGAGAATCAGTCCAAAGAGTTCAAGGGGACGAGGCCCTGGAAATTTTTGCTGAGGAATCAATAAAGGAGGTGTCAAAAAATAATCCAGATGATCCAAAACCAACACATCTGAGCGATGGTTCAGATAAAACATGATTGACATTTGTTAACCGCATCATTGGACATTTTATAATTGTTATATTTTTAATAATGTTCTTAATAAAGCACTAAAACAACCATCTAATCACTTTGGAGAAGTTGTTTTTAAGTGTTTGGTCCCCTCTTGTGGTCACTGACACATTTTCACTTCAATGATATTTTCAAACTCATCACACTTTATCAGCAACCTTCGGGTGGTTAACATGAATACAGCTAAATCAATACTGTTTACGAGTTACATATGTATATAATAATATAGATATAGATATATTTTAAAAGTAATTTTTTTCCCCCTTTCAACTAAATATTTGTTCATTAAAAATAAATGAACTTAAAAATTACTTTAAAAAATGTTCGAGGATGGCTTGATTACAATGTTTGATTACAATTTTCCTTTCGTAGGTTTTTTTTTTTTTTTTGTAAATATAAATGAATAAAAACTGGTAGAATGGCGTCAACAGAAACATGTGTCGGACGATGGGCGGGGCTTAAAAATAATAATAAAAAAATTTATACATTTCCTGTTTCAATTCTATACAATCTATTCTCAGTTTAACATGAATTAAAGTTTTTCACTATCATTTCTCAATTGTAAATTATTGTCTAGACTGCTGAAGAAACATCGCAGAGACAGGGTCACATGACACCTGTTACTTTTCTCAGCGCTGCACTAAACGGACCAATCACAATCGTTAGCAGATAATAACATAGCCGCTTTAAAACTGCATTCTTCTAAAGCGGTTTCTACTTATATGTCAGGAATCAATCTAGGACATTTGTAGATTTAAAAGATGATACCTTCTAATCAACAAATTACAAAAAAAATTCATGAACACACTTCATGATATTTGAATGATCCTCAGTGGAGACTCGCCCTTCTGAGTCACATAGCGCCTCCCGGAGACACTTGCAGAAATGTCCCTTCCTTAAACATTTTCTAACTAGTACGGTAACATTGGAGTACTTATCGTTCGTGGATGATAGTGACAGCCTCCAACCGATGATCAATCATCTAAAGAACGCGTTGATGCATTCACCTGGACTCCATACTTGAAGAAAACCTTGTTTTTGTTACTGTACCAGCATGAATTCAGCCGGACTGCTGTGTGAAACCGAGCGGCTTCGGCACCGTCCTTTCCTGATCGGGGTGAGCGGAGGAACGGCCAGCGGAAAGGTACGAAACACTGCATGCATGATGGAAACAGATGCATATTGCAGTTATAATCGTTTTAATGCATGCAAACCAACTGTTTCCTTTAAGCCAAGTCAAAGTCAATGTGTATCTCTTTTGTGCGTTAAATATAGTGCATGATTGCATTTAAGTGAAATGCATTCAAGAACAGCATGCAGAATTTAATTACAGACAGGAATATTTAGTAATTTACACAGATAACCTACAGCAATAGCAACAGGCCCTTGAATTATCATCTAGTGTCAACTTGTAACAGCATCTGTAATGATATTCAGGCTGATCCAATTGCAAATAGACTACTAGATTGTCAGTTGAAGCCAGTTACTTCTGTTTTTCTCCTGTCAGTCCACAGTGTGTGCAAAACTCATGGAGCTTTTGGGACAGAATAAGGTGGATCATCACCAGAGGAAGGTCACTATCGTCAGCCAGGACAGTTTCTACCAGGTTCTCACTCCAGAACAGAAGGCCAAAGCTTTGAAAGGCCAGTACAACTTTGACCATCCAGGTAAAAAAAAAAATAGTGAATTATTCAACTGTGTGTAAAAATACTCATTTGATCTTTATGTTTTCAAAACCATTGCAAGAAAAGTTATGGAATGACATGAGGGTCATTAAATTACACTTTTAATGCACAATTATGTTTTCTCTCTCTCAAATGCGTTTGAAACAGAGTTAATGTGTCAGACGCTGAAGGACATCGTAGAAGGAAAGGTGGTGGAGGTTCCCACGTATGATTTCGTCACCCATTCCAGGCAATAAGACACGCTTTTCCCTCATAATGTTACGTCGAGCACTGACACACTTTCTCTCTATGTGTACATTGATGATGTGGAGAAATGTAGCATTGCATCACTTTTTTTTTTTTTTAGCAATGGATGCTCTGCAGTGAATGGGTGCCGTCAGATTGAGAGTCCAAACAGCTGATAAAAACATCACAATAATCCAGTCTCACTCCAGTCAGTCAATAAACATCTCGTGAAGTGAAAAGTTGTGTGTTTGTAAGATAAAAATCTATCATAAAGATGTTTTATGGGTCTTCTATCCATAATATTGTTTCCTCCTTGGAAAAAGTCATCTCATCTGAATCAGGAGAGAAATATGCACTGATCAAGCACGGTTTACAAATGAAAACAGTCCAGAACAGTTCTAAACCATCTAAAGTGATGGTTTGAAGTTAAAAACATCTTAGTGATGGATTTGTTTCTTACAAACGCGCAACTTTTCACTTCACAAGATGTTCACTGATGGGCTGGAGTGGTGTGGATTACTTGTGGATTATTGTGATGTTTTTATCAGCTGTTTGGACTCTCATTCTGACGGCACCCATTCACTGCAGAGCATCCATTGCTGAGCAAGTGACGGAATGCTACATTTCTCCAAATCTGATGAAAACACAAACTCATCTACATCTTGGATGACCTGAGGGTGAGCACATTCTCAGCCAATTTACATTTTGGAGGAACTACTCCTTTAAGAATGCCTTAATCTGAGTCACCTGACCCTCAGCGTGAACTTTAACCTGTAGTCACATCTTTCTCAAAGAGGAACAGTTCTGTATATATAAAACATTGTATGTCACAGTTCACATGCTAATCACATTAATCTCTACTCGTATGATATTTATAACAATTTTTAACAGGTTAAACTCAATGTTCATCAGGCCAGTCTGTTTTTCATTGCCAGATCCGTTTCAATATAAAAGTCCACTTGTTTTGTTACTTTTATCAAGTATAATGACTTTTTAATACTTGAAATAAAGTTTCAGGGCTTCGTAAGGGTGAAACTCCTGTTTGGTCAGGATAAGACATGAAATGAAGTAAAATACTTCTAGTGAAATACAGTGATAGTTTAATCAGTTGTAATCAGTTGTAATCAGATTTATCATTTTTTCTTGTACAAACCTTTTTTTAAACATTAAAGAGAACATGCTTATGTGAATAAATATTTTTATTTTGTACATTTTACATCGTGTTTGATTTAAGAAATAGTGTCAGATTCATTTAATTTATGTGAACACAGTTTTCATAGTACTATGAAAAGCACTATAAAAATGAAGGTTATGTACCATAGTAATACCTGAAAATACCAGGGTACTTAAATGACTATTTACACCTAAATACAGACTATACACCATTGTGTATGTCTGAGAAACATTTTATTGGTTACTAGGTATGTGATCGTATTGTACCATAATAATTATTCTGAATTTACAAAAATAATATCCTCAGAAAATCATGGTATTACTATAACGTGAGAGTAGCATTATAGTAACTTGATACAGATTGATTACTTTATTCAGTGATCGTGATATTTATATAATACTCCAATATACACAAATTATTTGAATAGTTTTAGGTCGGATAGATTTTTCAGTGTTTTAGAAAAAATGTTTTAGTCTCTCCTGTTCAACCAAGGCTGCATTTATTTGACCCAAAAATACAGTAAAAAGTTTACTTAAAAAGTTACTTAAAAACCATTGTTGACAAGTACGGAGGTTTTCTTTACTTTAACACTGTTGCTGCGAGTTGTTATTCATGTCTACGGGTAGAAACAACCCCAATAATGTGCAGTTCACACCCTGGAAAGCAATTTTTAGTGGAAACTTATCTATTTTCTGATTAATAGAAAGTTCAAAATAATTAATTTGAAATGAAACTCTTTTGTAACTGTATAAGTGCCTTTACTGTCATCTTTGATCAATTTAGTGCAATGCTAAATAAAACTGATCTATACATTTTTGGGCAGTGGTACTATATATGGCACTTTTTGTAGGTGTAAACGTGTTAAGTGCAGTTTTGGAAAAATACACATAAAATACAAAGAGCAGTTTTATTATTGGTTGAATATACAGGATTTCATAGCTATAACAGGAAAAAATTCCCAGAAGTAGGTAAACATCACAGACGCCACACACACACACACACACACACACACACACACACACACTGAAGAAAGTGGCTTCAGCTTCCCTTCTCCCATATGTGAATAATGACGTTCTGTAGAAAAAACATATTCTCTCTCTCTCTCTCTCTCTCTCACACACACACACTCTCTCTCTCTCTCTCTCTCTCTCTCTGATGCTCAGAGATCACAGCATATTCAGTCCTCATGTTTTTAGTTTTTTTTTTTTGCCTCATAATGTTATTTTAGTGCATGACTCGTTTGGTTTGAAAATATATGTCCTCTGCTCTTTCTACATGATGGGAGATTATACATCACACCTGTACATGTACATTTATACAGAACATATCATACACATCCCAAAAAAAACAAAAAAACATCCACCAGCACGCTGTCAAACTGAGCCCCGCCCCTCTCTGTGACATCACAGTCTGCTTCGGTAAATGGTAAGGTCATTTTTTGCAATAAACAAAAGATCTTAAAAATATATAAATTAGATTTGGATGAAGAAAAAAGCCATTACGATTATTTTTTATTTCATTTTTTGCATTATGACACTATTCATGACAATTAAGCTTGAGATTATATACAAGATATTATGATGTCCGCATCAAAAGAAATAAACAAAAGTGATTTAATATCCATAGAAAGCACATTAAATATAAGTTAAGTGTCTACTTTTAAGATTTCAAATAAGTTTACAGAATAAAGGGTCAAAATTTGGTTGAAAATTGTATATATAGTCATTCAGCATAACAACATTTCTGTAAAAAAAAAATAAAAAATGCTTATTCTGACTGGTAAAAGATAAAAAAAATAATAAGGGAGCATATTAAATTTGATTGTTTTAAATGTTTTAAATATGCCTTTGTTACACAGAATGACATTTTAGTGGGTGTCTTCTGTAAATTAGGGAAAATGTTTGATATTTATATTTTCCTCTGAAAAACAAAAACAAAGCTGCAATTAAATTCAACAGAAAACTTTAGGGAAAAAATTTAGGAAAAATAACAACTATTCAAAGCAGTATTACACTTATTGTTTTTCTGCTTAAACCCTTTTTTCATCTTTGATCTATATATAGCTCCAATCTTATTTATAAAGCATGAACACTTTTCTTTGTGATTTGAAAATCTTTTTTATGCATTGAATAATTTAATGATTTTCTGTTTGAATCTTAAAAATATTTTCATGTTAAACTTGTGAAAAAAATTGCATAAATGCTATATGGACAATTAAAATTTATTTTTAATTTATGTTTTTGTTTCATGAATGTGAACCATTTTCCCCCTTTAAATTAGGATTAATTTAATTCACAGTACAACAAATACTACAATTATGTTTGTGCCTTACAAATGCACATTACTTTTTACTGATTTTACTAATTAAATTGAGTTAAAATTAACATTAATATTTTTATATTCATGCATTTTTGAATTTCTTTATGCAATCATTTATTTATTTGCATTTTGCAAGCTACTGATAATTGGGAAGTAAATGTGCATGAAAAGAAATAGTCATGAAAATAATGTCACAATGTAAATTTTTTTTTTTTTTTAAGGTAAAAAAAGCACGTTCTTGACGATTTTTTGGAATTCGAGGACCATGTGACAGCGTAAACAGTTATAATGAGGGATGCACATGATCACACACAAAACAATATAGCAAGACGATGTGAAAAATGAGTCCAAACGTCCAGTTCGTTCTTTAATTTTCTAATAATATAGTCCATTACTCAACACGTCTGTCAAAACATATTCATTTCAACAGACCAGTGACTATTCCTTATAAAACGCTTATAAGATTGCACACATGTCTGCCTGTTTCCCAAGTGGCCCATTTCCAAACGGGCGAATCGTAGGTTGAATCAATAGACCTTTGGGAGGTCAAAACGGTACGTCTGAGCGGGACAAACAAACACAAACTCACTACATCAGGCACAGTGTATTATTATCAAATCAACCAAGCCCTCTTAGAGTGTGTCTTTCTGTACAGCCACACATCAGTACACGCAAACATAGAAAGTTGTGAGGATTTAGCTTTATATCACAGCGTTGGGGTCCTCTGTGCGCGCGCGATTGCATATATGAATATCTATACTGAATCAGGATTCCCCTCCTGAGGTTTTAAAGTCAACAGTCAGGGAAAAATACTGCCCATGTCTCAATGTATTGGTGCAAATAGGAGCCTGCGTGTGTCGGTTCAGCCCATATCAGCTCCAGAACCGGATTACGAACTCTAGTGTGGGTTCCCAAGGTTCTGCAGGAGGTTCAGGTCTCACCGTAAACTGTCTCTGAGGTTCTAGATTTTAGGTTCTAGGTCTTCTCCTCGCGCTCTGTCCTGCGCCGCGAGATGTTTCGTGGTTTGATCTTGAGCGAGAGCTCCCATAATGCCTCCTCTGCCAGGTGATCGCTAAAGTCGTTGAAGAACGAGACGATGTCTTCGTTCCGTTTCAGTTCGTAGTGTCTACAGAGACGATTAAAGATACAAATTAATAATGGAACCAATTTTTTTAAATCAGTTACTAGTGAAATCTGAATATAATACATTTTATAATAAACTAATTCATATTAATGTGCATACATTTTTTTAAAATAAACGTATAGTTCCAGATCAATAAAATATATGGATTGAAAAATAATGTTTTGGTAAAATATCCTATTTCTACTTTTTATATCATATAGATATTTTTTTTGGCCATAATCGTTCCTAATTCTGATTCTTTTTTTTTGTAGTGACTCAACATCTCAATTATTAATTTCTCTGTCATAATTATGGCTTCTAATGTCAATTTCGACTTGGTCAAAAATTACTAACTTGGTTTTTTGTCAATTTCATCATCTCAATTTTGATATATGTCAATTATTTTTAATCATAATTTTGAGGTTCCATGTAAAAATGGTGTCTTTAATGTCATGATTTTAACTTTGTCATAATTGTTTTTGTCATAATTTCTTTTTATCTCTTCACTCTTGTATCTCATCACTTTGACTTCTTATTTTCTTGTCAATTATTACTTATTGTCATAATCATGGCTGTCATAATCAATTGTGCCATAATAAATATGACTGCCATTATTGTTTGTCATAATTTTGACTTCTCTCATCTAATTATGACTCAGTATCTCATAATTGACTTATAACTGTTTTTTTATTTTTGTAACTTTTTATGTGACAATAGTGTATTTTCTATCATAATTATGACTTATCATAATTTCTTTTGCCATCAATTTAACTTTTAACGTCATGTTAATTATTTTTGGGTTCAGTATCCCAAAATTATGAGATTTTTATGCAATAATTACGATTAACTAATTAAATAAATGATTTTTGATTTGACCACAGTTCTTCATGCTTCATTCTACAAGTCTGGAAGAGCAAAGTCTACGCAGAGTTTTGGACTGCATCTTGAATTGCATCTAATCTAATCTCATGCTCGTCTAGCGCTGTTTCAGGCCGATCAGCAGATTACTCACACTTGCTGGAAGCGTCTCATGCTGTCCAGAATGTTGAACTGCTGCCAGCGCTTGGAGAAATTCACTTTACCATCAATAAAATCCGGGTTTCCGAGGTGAACGAATGTCAAGTCCTGTAGGATCAAACCCCTGTCAGGAACACAAAACAAAAAAACTTTACATGTATATATAATATACACCAGATTAATGCATATTTTTATTGACACATTCTATTTAGCTTTATTTAATCATTTTTGTTGTTGTAGAAATTCCATAGATCTGTAGAAATCACCAGATGTGCATGTCAGTGCATTGCTAACAAAAACTTTTAAAATAATTTTCGGTAAATAAAATTTAAAAATGTAAAAAAACTTAAATGAAAATGAGAAATATTGCCTTGGCAACTTACCTGTTTGTTGAAGAAATAAAGATATTTTTTTTTTTAAGGAATAGCAACAAAAGCACAAAATTAATAAAATTGTAAAATTTAATTAAAAATAAAACTCAAAGTAATAAAATTAAAACGTAATTTAAAATATGAATAAATACATAATACTAAAACAACAATGGGGCTTAAAACAGTTTGTTGAAGAAATAAAATTACTGAAGTGCATTAAATAAAAATAAAGCGAAACAAAAACCTAAAAAAAAAGACAAAAGCACGAAACAATTACAGAAACGTAAAACTAAAATTAAAATATACAAATTAAAAAAGTCATTTAAAATAATAATACATTCTATAATAATACACATAAATAATACTCAAATAAATATTTTTATGCAGGTCAGACTTCAGTGGCATGAATTTTGTGCTTCTCTGACTCTCAAAAGTGGAGTTTGAGCAGTCTGAGACTGAAAGAGCCTTCTTTATTGAGAACTTCAGTTCTGTTTTTAATTTGAGTACAGTTTAGTTTAGTTTTACACAAACTCACAGGTATGGTATGCATGGAGGCTCCACGTCTGCTAGCGCCGCTCTATACGCTCTGAAGGACGACGAGCTGTCAATCAAGGTGCAGTACTCCTCCAAACCCTGGAAACAACAGAGACAGATGTTAACAATTGGGTGGTTTTCTTCCGTTGTGTTAGCTTTGGCAGTGAGAAGGAAGTCAGACTGGTGTGACTGACCTCAGACGTCTGTTTCTGCCATTCCAGTCGCCTGATTGGTGCAGAGTCCAGCGCCGAGAGAATCGCCAAATAAGAGTTGAAGTTATTCAGTTTCCTCAAGTGCTATGAGCGAGACAAAACCATTCAATCACTCAGACAACACAGAGATTGTCTGGTCTGGTAATGTTCACATGTGTTACCTTCATGATTTTGATGAATTTGAGCAGCAGTTTCTCTCTGTCCTGAGCTTTCTCCTGCTGGATGATGATAGAGCGCACCCTAGTGGACAGGAGGAATCACATTTCACTACATATGTAGAAGGGCATGAGGGTGAAATATAGTTACAGTTTGATAAAAACTATTTTCATATCATATACAAACAGAAACTATGATTCCTGATCGCAGCCTGTCAAATTAAAAGTTAAGTTTAACTTGAAAAAATTGTGACAAATATTGCTATTGTACAGTAGATCATACTTTTCATGGTAAATAATATTTACATTTTTTTGCGAAATATTGAAATATTGTCTTTCATGTTTTAATTTGAACAACAAACCTTTGTTTTGCATCACTTCTCTGTTAAAAATAAAAGTAATTGTTACATTTTAATTTGATTACATTAAAAAAATATTGATTTTATTTAATGTTTGAAGCATTAATTTGAACACCATAATTTTGATCATAAATTTTCATTAAATTTAAAATAAAGAAACATTACAACAGCCAACACAGAATTTCTGGCGGAAAAAATAATAACAATAAAAAATAAAACTTCAAAGGGCCATATTAAATTTTTTCCTTTTTTTTCTTTCTTTTTTTCTTTATATATATATATATATATATATATATATATATATATATATATATATAACATATATATAACACAATATTTATATAAATTATTAAATTGTTTTATGAATTAAATTGATTAGACATGTTTTTTTTTGTTTTTTTATTAACATATAATTAAACCCTTAACCCATTAAAAATGTACCTTAAAATTTATTTTTGAAATTTAGAAATTTTGAAAAAAAGATTTTTATAGGGCTCAAAAAATAAATTTTTGTTAAACCTTTAATAAACTGCTTTTAAATTGTACCAGTTTAATGATTTCAATTAATTAAAAATGCTTTTTGATTAATAATATTTATAGTTTAAAATGGATTTCAGTAAATTATTTTCCCGAATTTTGAAAAAGAAAAATTGCTATAAAATGGATTTCTTAAGGCCCTACACGTCTATATTATGTTTTAGAGAAACTGCAACTAAAATTGTAACTTCAAAATTAATTTACACAATTCCAGACCCCTCTGAAGTAGTCCTTGTATCAGCCAGGGTACTTGAACAACTTTGTCTGCTGGAAAACTGAGCGTAAATCCAGCCAATCACACACAAGCATGCTGTTTTAAGATATTTTTGTGTGCAATATGCATATATAGAGAACATGCATCATTTTGAAGGCATAGCAGGTTATCAGTAAATATGTACCAGTAGCTCATGTTGTTAAAGTGCTCTGTAAACTGGGTCAGATTTGGACTTTTCTCTTCATTCTGTTCCTTCGCCCAAAGCAGCACCTCAGGAATCTGAAGACAGAGATGACGGTGAGAACAACAGGTGTTACTTTTTATACTCACAGATCTCACAAATCTATATCAGGTAAAACAGTGTCTGTGTGTGTGTGGGCGTGTGTTACCTCAATCTTGTAAAACAGTTCTGCGTCCAGCAACGTCAGCTGATCGGCGACCTCATGACTGCGGAAATCATGCAGCGTGCCGGGCCTGTGGAGAAAGAGACGATTAAACACACCGATGAGAGCCGTCCCGATGACCCCTGAACTTTGACCTTTACCTGGCAGAGACGCCCCGCGCGGCGAGAGGTTTGAGCATGTGCATGTGTCGCAGGAGCCTCTTCTGTTCCACTTTATCGAGGATGTTCTTTCGCAGGACCCTCGCCAGACTCAGCTCTCCGTTACAGACCAGCCGGAAGACCAGATCCATCAACTGCCTCAGGATGTCCTCGGTCAGCTCCACCAGACTGACACACACACCACACAGAGAGGGCGATCAATCTCACACACACACTGCTGCTCAAAAGATTGGGGTTAGTAACATTTTTATTCAGACTAATTCATTTATTTGATCAAAAGTGGGAGTAAAGAGATTTGAAATGTTGCAAAAGATTTCTACTTCTTTTGAACTTTTTTATTCAATATTTCACAGCACAACTGTTTCAACATTGATAATGATGACAAATGTTTGTTGAGCAGCAAATCCAGTATATTAGAATGATTTCTGAAGATCATGTGACACTGAAGACTGGAGAAATTATGCTGAAAATACAGCGGTGCATCACAGAAATAAATTACATTTTACAATATATTCACAAAGAAAACAGTTATTTTAAATTGTATAAATTTTTCACAGTGTTACAGTTTTTACTGTATTTTTTGATCAAATAAATGCAGCCTAAGTGAGCAGAAGAGACTTCTTTCAAAAACATTAAACAAATTGTTAAATGCTACATAAAATACAGCAATTCAAATGGAAATATACACACACACACACACACACACATATAACAGACAAAACAAATAGGAACATTATTTAAATTGATCAATTAATAACTTAATCCAATCTTTTTGGATCTATATTTTCTGAATGAACTGATTAGTTGGAAGAAACATTTCTTATTATTATTAGCCAATTTTGATCAATTTAATGTGATCTTTCTGAATATATTTGTTAAATTATTATGCATGAATAATAATTTATTCATAATAATAAAAAAATATATATTCAGACAGATCACATTAAATTGATCAAAATTTACTAATGATAATAAGAAATGTTTAAACAATTAAACAAATCACCATGAAATTGTTTAAGACGTTGATATTCGTGATTAAGTCTCTAATTGTGTTTCTGGCAGATCAAATATTGCATTTACTGCAAAAATAAACTGAAAACTATTTTTTTCTTTAACTTGTTATCCGGCCTTTTGTTAGTAGTATCTACGTAAACAGAAACCACATGCATTGACTCACCAGAGTTCATCCACGACTCTCACCAGCACAAAGAAGGTGTTTTTACTGACACGCTTCCTAAAGGTGTCCGGACTGTGACAGAAGCGAGTATATGTGCCGCGGAGTTAAGAAAACACACACCATGCAAACTGACTGCTACAAACCGACACAGATCAACGCCCCAGCAGAAAGGATATCTGTAGTGTAGTTTTTTAATCAGGTCTTCGGGCGATATGAAGGTTCTGTAGGTGGTGAGAAAAGCCTCGCAGTAAAGCACCAAATCTACAACAGACAGATGTGATTACTATGCACTCAAGATACACACATCACACAAACACTGCAGGAATCAACCAGCCTACAGACACTCTAAAGGCTGATTAAAACAGAAAGCATGTGAATTACCTTTGCGGTCTGTTTCTGTAGCGTGAACTAATAGTATATCACCAGAGCCGGCTCTCACATCAGGACCATCATCATTCTATCAGAGAGAGAGAAATATTACTGCAGGCAACTGAAGTCCGGCTGCCCATCGCAGCACTGCACCAGCTGACGTCTCTGTGTGTGTGTGTGTGTTTTAGATTTGCATCAACCACTACAGAATTACTCTCTAAACACTGGAGGAAACAGGCAAAAGCTCTGACCTCGTCAAAAAACACAAAACATCAAATACACACATGCAACAGATTTCCAACATAACTCTGTTAGCTTAATTCCTATGTGATTCCAATAACAGAGCATATTTTTAACTCAAATGTAATATTTTTTGTCAAGCTTTTGATTTATATTGATAAGCCATTTAATAAGCAGAAAAATGAACATGGCATGCGGAATTAATCCTAAAGTGATTTTATTTTGCAGTTATGATTGGCTGATTGTACATCACATACATAATTATGCTAATCTGATTGTCAATTTACATACTATCTGTGCCTCTCTACAGTTTTGTCATCTGTAAAGTAAGCACTAATTCAGTTCTAAACAATTTTTGTTTAACCAATGAATCTCCATGAACTGTTGCCCTCGCATAAGAATAATTTCTTTATGATGAAATAGTTTATATCTTTGCATACATTTTTTTTTTTTTATTATAACATTTCTATGACTTAAGATTTTAAGAATTTTCAAACTTTTCTCAAAGTGGAAATTTTAAAATATGAACGAAATACATGCACAGTGTAACATTTAAAAATAGCCATATTTAAATGATGCATAAATTGATAAATAAATAAATGCATAAAACTAAAAAATGCATGATAAAATCCATGCATAAATACACAAATAAATCCATGCATAAATGGATAAATAAATGCTTAAACTACATAAATGCATTCAGAAATGGATAAAATAAAACCATGCACCAATGCATAAATAAATAAATGCATAAATCCAGGCAAGAGTGGACAAATAAATTCATGCATAAATACATAAACAAAAGCATGGAAAAATAAATACAAATAACCAATCAAATCAATGCTAATATTCCCAGGTTTATCATGATGGTGTTCATCCTGGCTTTTGGTTTGAGCGGTTTAAACAGTATTATTACCTCTGCTTTGAGTGCGATACGGTTCATAATCTCATTATGATCAATGAGGGACAGTTCATCAACATCATTGATCTGACCATGACTGGGTTCCTTCGGCCTGTGAGCGAGAGAAAACAATATTTACATATCTCAGACCTGTCCATTTGAGAGCAAACACACACGTACAAAGACTGGAACTCAAACCTGTCCTTAGACAAGGCTTCTTTGCTGTTGGAGGTGGGTATGTGAGGGGTGTGGTCCTGAAGCTCATCTTCACATGATGAGGGGTCCTGAAGAATTCAGACAAATGTATAATTGCACTCCAAACACATGCACACACAGCTTAACACCATGACGCGCATACTTACAGCGCGGTGTGTGTTTTCTCCATTAGCCTGTGTGGAGGAGTACAGGTTCACATACTCTCCCTCACCGCCTTCATCAACACTTTCACTCTAGAGCAAAAACAACAGAGACAACCGCCACAGATCGGTCAGACAGCCAGCAAATACTCACCATGGGAAAGTTACTCATGACATACACTAAGAATGGGAATTCTGTGCTAAATACCATTCGAATTACCATCAAATTACAGATGTCTCTTTTATTCACTCTGAAAACAAATGATATGACGCAGTGTCTATTGAGCACTAGATGGCGCTCGTGTACATTAATGTAAATTCACATTCACAGAGACCTTCACTTAATCTGAAGGTCCACATTGTATTTTCAGGAAAATTAGAGATAAAGTTAAAGGTGATTATGCATGCGTGTGTTTTTCACTCCTTTTGAAAATATCTTTCGTGGGGGAAAAGTCATTCATGCTTTATCTTTAGTTCTAGAAATGCAATACATAAAGTTAGGTGGTGATTATGATTTGATTAATTCATAAGTCCATAACATGTGTGTGAGTTTTTGAGGGTGTGTTTACCGCAGAGGTAAGAAGTGAATCAGAAAGAGAAGATTCAGACGGAGGACAGACGGCCAGAGAGACCGGAGAGCTGGTCAAGGACCCGTTAGAGACACCCCCACCGTCTAGAGCTCTGCCGGCACTGGTCAAACCAACCACGTCAGAACTCTGCGATCGGTCGAGACAGAAGAAAAAGAGAAGAAATGGGAGAGGAAAGATGGAATCAGAGGAAGTATATGGAAAATATCTGAAAGGGAAGAAAAAGATTGGAGAACGGAGAGGGAAATATGCTGATTTTGTGTAAAATACTAGAACACAGAGTTATAAGTAAAAAAAGAAAAAAACCTCCATCACACAACACAACACAACACTGGACAAGTCAAATCCTGGCTGAACTTCCGGATGTTGCTCAGAGGGATTACAGCACCTGCAGGGACTCGCCCGGATCACCAACAACATTCCAGATCATCCCATCACACACACACACAGCAAACATGGTCCAACATGTTTCCCCGAGAGATCGGGAAGAGCATCCCCCATTCTATTCTGTCTGTGACATTCAGGAATGTAAGCGTTCCACAGAGACTCAGAAAAGGGAGTGAGGAAGAGAGATAGAAAGAGAAAAAACATCCATATGGTTCCTCACAATCTTTCACACACACACACACACACACACACACAGAAAGAGGTCACTTACTCACCAAAATCGTGAACTCTTTCCTTAGGCAAACACACACACACACACGCTCACATAAACATCATACTGCTTCTGCTCTGACCTCTAAGGTCAGGGGTCAAGAGCACAGAACATTCCGGGACAATTCCCAGATTCCGTTAGCATGACAAACTAGTCCCTAAAAGTCATCACCAGGGAAAATAATTCCAAATAGCACCTCGTGATAACCATCAATAATAACCAGTGTTATGTTATATAGTATACTATTATAGTTTTTATTTATATCAGGAGTTAGCTTTTATTTTTATATTTTCAGTTTTCATTTTAATTTCAAGTTGTAAATTATTTTAGGTGCTATTAAATATATATATATATTTTTCAAATAATTACATTTTTAAATATAGTTATGTACCTTTAATTAATAATTATATTTATTTTAAATGTAAGTACTTTAATGAAATTAAGAAATACTGCCTTTGCCACTAACTGAAATAAATGAATCAAATATTTAATTTTGATTTGATTTTAGACTTATTTCAAATAACAAACTTTTTTTTTATAGTTGTAGCAAACCAAAACAACACTCCTAATAATAAAAGATTCTCCGCAGTCCATTTACAGTGTAGCAGTTTTTATAATAAATATAAGAAAGTCATTTTATAAAAACTATAAAAAGTTTATATAATAAATACATTTTACATACAACTATATTTATGTTTTTTTTTTTTTTTTTTTGTAAGGCCAGAAAAATCATTAAATGCTGGAAACATTACACGTCATGCATTACTAGTCAGGACATGACATACATTAGTGTGTTTTTCCAGGTGATGCTATCAAGAATAAAATCTGAAATTCTAGACAGAATATCTCTTCTTCATTCAGCGTAGATAGACGCACTGCGGAAAATCTCTGATAAAATCTCTCTATTTTTCCTTCATATAAACAATGACGCATTCTGCATGATTTCAATAAATAATACAACTTAAAAAAACAACTCTAGAGACAACAAGATACTGTTAAATAATTCACCTCGTATACAAAACCAAAATTTATGCCAAAAATCTACATTTTGAATACAACCACTTATGATGCAATGAGCAAAAGCCTCAAAAAACGAGCAACTGAAAGTTAGTCAGTACATCATCATAAATGCAGGGCATCCATCAGCACAGAACCAAAACTCAGTTTTAATGCTACATGAAGATTAAACAGCATTTTGATAAGCTCTGGACTTAAACTTTAAACCCAGATAAATAGATAAATGAAGATTAGATACGCTTTTAGACTTAAACTTTAATTCAGCTTCAGTTCTTGTTCCACCTCAACCCCCCCCCCCCATCCCCCCAAAAACAGGGCAAAGTGGACTCCGTAAGTCACATCTGAACAATGGTTTAATAACCAGCCCAGAGAGACGTGTGAAAAAAAAAACACACACCACACACAAAATGAGCAGAACACACTCAAAACAGATGAAATACAAGCAAACCTACAACTTACCAAAAAACATTCTCTTAATAAGAATGAATTTAATAGCACAGAAATGTATTCTGCTCAAGAATGACACTTTAACTGTTAAAAATGTTCAAATTATGAGTAATTATTAAAATATTTTGTACATATCTGAAGAGGGAGGATAAAATCTTTAGGAATTGTTCACATCCTGACTCCTCAACACTCACCACAGGTGTGGTCAAAGAGGCGTGGCCACTGAGGAAGGAGTTAGACACTGATAGGCTGAGACCAAGAGCAGGCTCCGCCTCCTCCAGAAGCCCAGCAGGAGGAGGGGGAATTGAAAAAGAGGAAGAGGAGGACGAAGGAGGAGGAGGAGGAGGAGGAGAAGTGTAGGAGGCCTAGAGCGCAAGAGAGAAAGAAGAGAGAGAGAAAAGGAAAAATGAAATCAGGTTAAAAAGAAAGAAAGGCAAAGTGAGTTAAAAAGTAGAAAATGATTTAAAGGCAACATGAAATGTATTTTTTATGTATACCATTATTAATATGTCATGTAATTATGTATTTACATTTAATTTGTATTTTATGCTTAAATTATATTATATATATATTTCACGGATGTAATAACTTGAATTTATTTAGTAAGAAAGTAAATAGGGTCAATTTGGATTTCCATGTTACCTTTAAAAAAGAAACTGGAAGAAAAGAAAGGAAAAGAGCACCAGAAGAGAAGAAAACTATTAACTACAATATTTTCTATATATATGAATTTTAAAAAGTATTTAATTAATAATGTAAAATATATATATATATATATATATTATATATATATATATATATATATATATATGTGTGTATATATATATATATATATATATATATATATATATATATAATATATATATATATATATATATATATACACATACATACACACACACACACACACATTTATAAAAAAAATATTTTTTAATTAAATATTTATTATATTTATATTTATTATAAATGTATTTATGACTTTAATTATATATATATATATATGTGTGTGTGTGTGTGTGTGTGTGTGTAATTATTTTTATAGATTTAAAAAATATTTTATAGATAGTTTATAAGTTTGCAGCACCAAAGAAATTATAAGGCAAGCTGAAAATAAGAGAAAGATGCTGCTGTGACACAAATATCCCCCAGCATGTGAGTTCCTGCTTTGGAACCCAATCTAATCTGTATCTATTTCACAAAAAGCAAAAAAAAAACACAGTTAATCCGTATTTTCCAGTTGACTTTCCAGTGACCCTGACGTGGCCACCAAAACCATCACGTGTTGCCTAGCTAAAGAAGCTCAGTTTGACCTCTGACCTGCTGCAGCTCACTGATAAGACGCATGCACATGACCAGAACTCACCAGCTGTCTCTGTTTGGGAGGCAGCGCTGGCGGAGGGACGGCTTCGTGGACGGAGTCGGAGCTGCTGTAGGAATCGTTGACGCCGTAAACCTCCTGAAAGCGCTTGTTCCTCCGCTGCTCGTAAATACTCTCGTTCTGAGGCATCTGGTAGAAGACGGACGGCTGCGGTTCAGAGTAATCCTCCACAAACTGCATGTATTGGAGGACTACAGAAGAACAGAGTTACACGCTTGAAAAAGAGCTGTTTTCTAGATTTCTATTTCACAATAAAAAAAACCTACTGTATGCTTCTATTGAGACCTATGAAAATATAGATCCTGTTATAGATAACGGTGAAAAATCTAATTTAAACTGAAATAACATCTTTACTTACTTGCATTACAGCAATTACATGAGAAAGATAGTGTTTTGGTACTGAGAACTGACAGTAATTAACTTAGTAAAATATTAAAATGATCTGGCAATGTATAAAATCTTGAAATGGCTTTAATTTTCTTATGCAAAATATAATATTTGAATACGTGATATTGAAATCAGTGTTTATAATAAAGTTTTAATCTCTCCTGTAATGCTATTTTTTTAAGTTTTATGTCCTTTACTGGCATGACAAAAAGTGTAAATCTTATTTCTAAATCAGCGCAAATACAGCAAAATAACAGGTGCAAAAGGCAAAATAAGAGTAAAATTTAAATTAATAATAGGAAATAAAATATTAAATTAAATCTGTTAAAAAACATTTTTTTATTAATAAAAACATTAAATACAACATTTATGTAATATAGAACTATTAGGATAAACAGTTAAACAATGCTTGATTGTTTTAAGTATCATTTACATTTAAAGACAGACAATAAATAATACTAAGTACATATGTATGTGTGCACGCATGTGTGTGTGTTAATACATATATGTGATGTGATCTAGGAAAACCCAACACATGGTGAAATAGTTTATTTTCTTAGGTTTTACCATATGAAAGCCCCATATCAAGCCCTTTCCAAAACGGTTTTCATTTTGTCCATAGCTTGAATGTAACAAAAGTTATGTCTATCTGAAGTTGGCTTATAGTTATGATTTTCCAGAATGGAATTTTGACAAAAACGGGTTTAAAGTGAGACGGGTTTCACTTTCACTTAACGACTGCTGTCTGTCAGGAGCGCTATACTGCATCACACAAACAGACTAACATTAAGAGGTCCTGAAGAGGACAGTTCTTCTTACTGTATCAAGATGAGCCGTCTCTGACCAATAAGAGAATTTTGCCAATATATTTTCAGAGATGATAGACAATATGTTATAGAATAATAATTGAATGAAACCCTAATTTTGACAAAAAAAATTTTAATTTCCTGAAAATGTCCCAGCGCGACTTTCAACAGGTTTTCCCAGATAGCATATATATATATATATATATATATATATACCCACACATGTTTCTGGATGGTATTTCAAGAGACCCACTTAAAAAACAATAACAACAAAATAACTGTAGTCTTACTCTGTTTGCCCTTCTTCTCTGGCAGCGGCGGAGGGCTGTCGGTGTCGGTGCAGTGCGAGAGGTCGTCTCCGTTGACCTGCGGCAGCAGCGGGAACGGCGGAGTGGCCTGCTCCTCTTCTGACAGGTTCTCGTAGTGCGATGGGAGGCGCTCGTAAAGAGGGTACGCCGATATAATCGGCGCAGACCGCCGCTGCTTCTGTGGGAGGGCGGGAGGAAGCACGCTATTGGTCGGTCCAGGTGTGGGGGGCGGAGTCCAGTACTCCGGGGAAGCCTGATTGGTGACGGGAGCGCTGAAACGTGGGTGGGCGGGGACATGGGCGGGGCTTAACGACGGAGACTCCCCGTGGCATTCTGGGAGAGGGCTCAGACTGCTACCAGTGCCTGTCGGAAACGGTAAAGGCTCGGAATCGGATAGATCCTGATGCAGGAAGTCATAATCTGGATCGTATCCCTCTAAAGACAAAGAAAGAGAGGATCATATCCTGGTAAGGGTTCAAAAACCTTCAACTTTTATTTGTAATAGAGTTTGCATACCTAGTGTTTCACAGCTAGTGTTGCGCGAGCACTGGCCACTGTCTCGCTCCAGAGATGAGAGCTGCTCGACGGACTTACTGAGTTTTCCCATACTGTTGCAGGGAGAAAGACGAGGCGAATCCCCGTCGTATGACTGGCTCCCACCGGAGAAACGCCTCTGGAGGAGATCCACGTCAAACTCCTGCTGCTTTAAACACAGATCACGTTACCAAAACATCGTTGCTCTAGGTTATGACACATCCATTGTTTTAAAATAATTCTCTGAATGCACACTGTAATGACATGCAAAACTATTATATGTGATTTTTCAATGAAGTTTTGAATGTGATTTTCTTATTATACGTGGTTTGGAATTTTGCATGTCTCTATGAAGTTTTGTGCTCTCTCTGTTTTTAGTTTAATGAGCTTCACTGGCATGACAAAAACTGCACATTTGGATTTCTAAAGCAGTGCAAATCAAACTAAATAGCAATAGTGCAAATGGTTAAATAGAATTAATGTAAAGGAAAATTTAAATAAAAAATCTCATGGCACGGTGCCATCTCACAGAGGTCAAAGGTCAAGGGTCATGCTCAGGTGATGTACCTGTCTCAGAGCTCCAGGAGGCAGGTTGGGACCACATGGGACTCGACTCATCGGCGCTACCACAGCAACACGTGTGGGGGAGGCGGCCGACTGTCGCTTCTTGGGAGGCAGAGCGGGCGGGCTACGGCACAGTATGCAGAAATATGCAAATGAGCTCACAAGCATGAAATCAACAATGTAACAAGGTCAAATGAAACGAGCACAGACAGTTCACACACAGTTAGTGAGGGTCTAGCCTGGAATTTAATTGGACACACACACATAAAAGTAGCACAGCGGTGGAATGTGTGGGCAGTGAGATCTTGGATTTCCCTGACAATTCTTTACACTTCAATGAAGCTCTAGCGGGTAACCATGGCAACATTAGAATAAACGAATCATAGAACACCCAGTGGGAGGGATTAGAGCGGGATGCAGCGCTAGTCAACAATCCTGACGGAATGCGCACAGGATTCCATTCAGAATGTTTGGAATCATTTGAAAAAAATATGTAAAGGACCCAATTGGGAATTAATTAGAATCTTTAAGGATTTAACTAAATACAACTGAATTTTTAACAGGAGTTCAAGAATACTGTCAGACTACTGGACGTTTAAATGGATACTTCACACAAAATTTTTAATCTGTCTTCATTTATCTTAGTTGTTCTAAACCTGTACGAGTTTCTTTTTTTGTTGAGCACAAAAGAAGATATTTTTATAGAATGCTGGTAACCAAAAATTTGATAATAGCCATTGATTTCCATAGTATTTTTTCCCCTACAATGGAAGTCAATGGCTGATGTAAACTGTTTGGTTACCAACATTCTATAAAAATCTCTTTTTTTTTTTTTGGTGCTCGAAAAAAGAAAGAAGCTCATACAAGTTTGAGACTGAATAAATTATAACATTTTAATTTGGGGGAAATAGCCTTTTAATGGGTTTATTTTACAGTATTTGAAAAATCCTGAAAATAATATTTTGACGTACTAAAGGAGAAATTGATCCTATTGAGTATTATGATGTTCATATTTGAACTGAAACTAAAACTTAAACTAAAACAAATATTGTTTGTGAAAATGTTAACTGAATTCAAATAAATATATATTTCAGCCAGTTTTATTTATCAACTTTAATTATATTCATGTACTAAAATAACTAAAACTAAAATAAATTCAATACAATCTATAACAACATACATATAAAAAAAAACAATATATACTAAAAATTATGGAAACAAAAAAATTACTTAATTTTTAAGTACAATTAACAGAAAATGAAACTATAAAATGAAGGAAAAAACTGATTAAAATATGAATAAAACTAGAATCGTATCAATGATACTAAAAAAAAATCGGTGAAGAAACTATTTTCACTCAGACATTGCTGGTAAATTAAAATAAATATTACAACGAAATGGCAAGTAACACGTTGAATTAAACATGAAATTTAGAAAATTAAAAACACTGAAATAGTATTTTTATTCTTTTTATACCGTTTTATACATTTTACACTTCTTTTCAGTATGTGTTGTAAAATAAGCCCATTAGGATTCTACAAATTATTTGAGAAATTCCATTCACATTCTTTTAGGATTTACAGACTAGTCCTCATTGGTCAGCCATGATAAATACACTGCAATCAGGCTTTCCAATGATTGGCCGTCACTCTGCAACGTGCAATCCAATTGGACACACACCACCACTCAACCGCATGCAGCTAAGTGCTGCCGTCCAATCAGGTGTTGTGTCAAAATGCACACAGAAAACACCATTGGCTAACGTACGTTTCCATCGTCGTGGCCCTCCGCTGCCCGGCAACAGGATCGGAGCACAACTGCATCCTTTTCCTGGCCCAGGACAACCAAACGATCACAGAGTACAGAGAAAGAGGATGAACAAACGATTCCAGAAAAATAATGCACAAAAATGGATGAAAGTGCAGAAAAGACAGAGATGATGTGTGTTTGAAAGACACGAAGAAGATTTCAAGAAAAACAGATACAGTGGTTGAAAGAATCACATGGTATATAACAAGCTAAACAGACAATAATTAGAGCTGATGCTATATATAATTTTGCGCAAATTGAAATGAGGCTGTGAGGGATGGAAGTACAGTTCATTCAATATGTCTCGCTGAGTTTAATAATGGCTGATACTGATGCAAAATGATGCAAAACTGAGTGCACAGGGCTGATAGTCAATATAAGACTATCATATATTCAAATATTAGAGACACACTGATAATACGTTAAATTTTTTGCAGGATATTTACAATATTCCACTTAAACAGTTATTTAATATTGGGTTTTCTACTAAAATTAGAACAAAACAAAATTGATAAATTAAAAAAGGCTATACAATAACTTGACATGGCTACAATTATTAAAGATATAAATAATTTTATTTAATGCAAAATAAGATGTACATTACATTTTTTTATTCAATTAACATTTGTCATAATATTAACTGAATTTTCATATATATAAAAAAAAATTGATATTGAAAATTTGATTCTGGAACAAAAAAAGTCCCTAAATATCGGATCGATTTATTGATGCATTAATAGAAAATTTACATTTAAACAAATTTCTATTGCAACAACAACAATTCTGAGAATTAAATGTGACTTGCAGAAGTGTGAGATTTTGAATAAATTAAAACTGTTTTCACTGATGTCGTATTAAATATGCTATGTTATCTGACTTACGTAAATAGCTACCATGATTTCATACACGCTCCACATAAAACTCTTCTCATCAGATGGTAAAAATGAACTCACAAACAACCAGATGTGACCTTTGCAAACAGTGTATATGATGCAGTTTTACTACTACATGTCTTAAATCACAGATGAAAAAAAGTAAACGGAAAAACAAACTTCTGCTTCGGAAGCCAAGCGTCACCGAGAGAGGATGCTGTTAGAGGATGCGCGTGTGTGTGTGCATGTGTGTCGGATGTGTTCTCATTCAAATATATTTAGATACTTGCTTATGGAAAAAAGCAGGTTTAAGAATGAACATGACTCATCTGTGGGAAATTACCATCACTAAAGATATTACATACTACAACTGCCTAGTACATGCTAATATACTTCCTAAGTATACACTACAGCACACACTAGCTAGTGCACACTAAAGTACACTTGATGTTCACCTCATCAATGCATCCTACACACTACACAAGTTTACCTCAATCTGTCAGCTGTAAAGGAAACAGTGAGGTGTTAAATGAATTGGGACACAACCAATATGTAGGCCTGTTTGGAATGGCATACTGAACTAACATCTATATGTATTCTGGGCAACTACATTTACTAGAAAGCAATCCCACAATGCAACAAGCTCAATCTTTTGATTTCAAGTGTGCTAAATTAACCTAAAAGTAGTATCTACTTTTTTTTTTTTTTATAGAGAAACTATCACTTTTTTTCTTTTAGTTTTCTGAAACCACAAACAACAAAACTTTCATATTTCTAAAGCCATGCCCCTCACCTGTGCTCTGCCAGTTTAACTTCAGGTAGAGGAGGTTTGGGCGGAGCAACCTCTTCCTCTGACATGTCAGTCAAGCTGGCAGTGGGCGGGACAATGGGCGTGGTCTTACTCAGGATCGCCTTCTCTCGCTCGGTTAGAGGATTTTCACACACACTAAGATAGAGAGACGAACATTATTAACTGTCACTATGCAAAATTGGTAAATTTATATCAGCATTTACGACTTTACCTCTCTGTTTTGGACAGAGGAAGTGCTGGTTTGCTGGGGGATGTCGGGGATGGTTGCTCCTGTTTCTCTATAGTGAGTTTCACTAGCTCCTGTTACAAAAACACAACCTTGGGTTATAAATATGCCTGTGTTGTTTCAACCTTGTCAAAAATGCACTTTTCATCCTCTCACCTTCACACCATCCAGCACAGCTTTGATCACCGTGGTGACGGTTGCCACAGTGTCCTTGTCGTCGAGG
Organism: Carassius auratus; assembly: GCF_003368295.1. Lineage (NCBI taxonomy): Eukaryota > Metazoa > Chordata > Actinopteri > Cypriniformes > Cyprinidae > Carassius > Carassius auratus. The sequence continues at coordinate 23,459,389 of NC_039263.1, read as the reverse complement.
TCGATGCCCTCCAGCATCACCCGGTCAGACCAGCGAATGAGATTCGCCAAACTCTGATAGACGCGGTTATGACAGGAGGACACTGCCGAACTGCGGTTAGAGAGATAGATTTTAATTTAAGAAAACTGGAGTGAGGGCTGCATGCAAAGAAACCCATGACATTACCATGGTACATATCCAAATACCATGTTTTTATTGTTTTCTTAACTCACCTGTGCTGTATTCGAGCCTCTACATGCATCACCGGCAATATGGCCTCCAATACTTTACTAGCCGAACCAGGAAGCATCTGCAAAACCTTCGCGTCGACGTTCATCTTGTCCACAATCGTCTTAAAGTAACGTAGAGCACTCACCACCTCCTTTTCCTGTTCCTCTAACCGACTCACCTTCTGTTGAAAGACAGTAGAAAACTGATTTTAGGGGAATAGAGCAGCAACAGACTTAGTGTAGAGTTGAAACAGGGCATTTGTAGTGTTAATATACAGCTAAGAAGCTGTGAATTTAAACTTTACAGACACAGAGCAGCAATAGAGCTACTTTACGACTTAAAGTATACAGTTAACGTTTGCTAATAGAGCAGCACTGGAGTTGCTGTAGAGTTAAGTGAGTGGTAATATAATTAATTTGTAATGATGCAGAAAGGTTACTGTAGAGTTCTAAGGATGTAAAGTCGATGTTTACAGTGATAGAGCGGCAACAGATTTACTGTGGAAATAAGATAGAGCAGCAGTATAGAGAAAGTGTGGATGTAACCTTTACAGAGGCAGAGCTTCAGAAGAGCTACTGTAGAACGTATAATTTCACAGACAGTTGCAATAGAGTTGAGTTTAGAGTTAAAGGTATAAAGTTAATGTTTCCTGTGGTAGATGAGTTAATATTGATCTAGAGCGACTCTAGAGTTACTGTACGGTTGAGAAGGATTTATTTAGTTACGTTTGAATTAGGATAGTGTTAAGGTACTGTTCAATGTCGTAGAGCAGCATTAGATTTACTGCATAATATTCACAGATACAGAGCGACTGTAGAGTTACTGTACAGTTGAGAGAGTTGTGTTTACATTTAGGTAAAGTTATGTAAGTGGAAATTAATGTTCACTGATAGAGCAGCACTAGATATACTGCAGAATTAAGAGTAAAGAGATTATCACTTTTATAGAGTGACTGTAGAGTTACTGCACTGTTGAGAGGGTTGTATTTAGCAATGATTATGTTAGGAGCATGTTTACTGTGATTGAGAACCAATAGGTTTACTGCAGAATAGAGAATAGAGTTCAAATATATTAATATAGAGCAACTGTAGAGTCACTGTACTGTTGAGATATTTTTATTTAGAGTTACTGTAGCAGTAGGAGGTTGAAACGTTAACGTTTAATGCAATAGAAAATCAGTAGAGTTTGAAGTGTGGAAAAAAATAATATTTATTAATGTAGAGTTACAGTAGAGTAACAGTTGCTGTACCTTGTTAACAGGTTTCTCTGGAGTCGTCACTGTAGGCTCTGGCTGAAGCTGTCTGCTCTTCTTAGATGGAGTTCGTTTAATCTTCGGGGAATGAAATTTCATCAATTTCATTGTGAAAGAGGAGAGGTGAGACTTCTGGGATTCTGAAAAACAACAAAACAAAGGATACGTTCAGAAAACAAGTAAACAAAATGAATAAAAGTAGTGATGCTTTTCATCAAAAAATCTTTTGTCACAGACCAAAAAAAAAATTCAGACAACTCAGTAAATTAATTCTGGTTTCATCTCTGACAAACTCACAGCAGTGTTTCGGTTATCACAGAGATGACAGATATGTTTAGAGAGACGATCTTTCACTGAAAGACGAGGGTGGGATATTTACAGCCTGCAATCAATGTAAGATCAGAGTCATTTTATATAATCAACACAATTTAACTATACAAATAAACATACACAAGCCTCGCTGGTGATAAACATCAACAAAAAAAAAAACGTTCTCCCACAGGCAATTACATAAACTAGAATCCCCGTCTGTGGGTTTTTATCATAATTGGATTTTTATGGGCCATAATTATAGAGAGAAAGAGAGAGAGACACTGCGCACATAAGCAGCTGGGGTATTTCTGAATTTATCTCCCTGTCCAAAGAAAGATCTGCTGTTAAGAAATACTCTCATGTGTGATGCTCAATTCCCATTCACCCACAGACACAAACTAAGCAGCACAGCTCATTCAGAAATCGTGATGATTATGACGTCACAGCAAATGAGGTGAGTAACATAAGACTGCCCAGCTTTTTACACAACAATAACGCAGTATTTAGGAACTTAAGCCCATTGTGAAAAATAACAGTAAGAAGTAATGCACTTTGTAGTGTTCATCTAATCATAATAGAGGTCGAAATCTTAAAGGTACAGCAGCAAAACACTTTTAAAAGTGTGTAATTTCCAGCATTAAAAAACAAAATAGTCAAAGACTGTGGAATATGATGTTAAAAAATGGTGTTTTAGTTCAAGAAACCTAGAATGACATTCAAAAAAATTCAGAAATTTTTTTTTTTTAAGTGTGTGCTTACGGAGAAGCCACTGTCATACAAACTTTCTCAAAACACATGCATGCACATTTGACCTCTTGAGAAAAAAACACTAGACACAGAAGTGCGTGTGATTCTTGGGGGCAAAAATGCAGGAAATGACATGCCATGTGTGTGTTTTGGTGTGTATATTAACAGCCATTGTTGGAGACAAGGGCTCTGCCTTTCCGTTCAATGCGTGCTCAGAACAATGCCTTCTGGGTAAAACGGAAAAGTCACATTGTAACTAACATGGGTGGAGCCATTATGCTCTAATACACACACATACAACTCTTAATTACCCTTACACAAACACACACGCATGGTGGGTGTATTAAGGCCTGTAGGCTGACAAAAAAAGCAGTGGAGCGTGGGTAATGTAGTATTCTAACACAATCACAGCTAAAATCCATACTACAGATCCATATTACACACCAGCGCTCACCAGTCAATCTCTACAACACAACACCGAGTGTGTCACACAAAGTTAATGTAGTTATGACTCAATTCAAAAGAATGATTTTACATGCAGTGATGACTAACAATCTCTATTATTACAGCATCACTAATACACTATAAAGTTTTTGTAATAAGTTTTTTTTTTAGTTTCCATTGTCATTTAATACCTGCGATTAGATTTGGAAAGATGCATAGATAATGGAAGGTCTAATTGAAATGCATTATGGGTAACCCTGTGTCTGAGTAAGTGACTGTCCATTAAATTCCACTAAATGCAGAGTATTTCAACAGTCAGGCTAAAGCACGGTTCTGAAAGTTCAACTGTAGCACACTTTCCTCGCTCATTCTGCCTCGGGGAGTGTCTTTAATGGAAGGCTGATGATATAGATCGGCAGAAAGCATCAGAGGGAAGCATCAGATAGTAGCTACGTCCTTCAAACCATGTCCACTGCAGACTAATGGACACACGTGTCTGAACACACGGGCAGTCGCTAGAAAAATTAATTCAGGAATAGGAAGCCACTTCCAAATCCTGCATCACTTCCTGTCCAGTGACCCCTCAGCAGAGGACTGCATTCCCCGATCTCCGGTTCAAGGTATGCTTCAGCATGTAAGTATGAAAGTATGCACACACACATACACATACAATTACTCCTAACTCATGTCACCTGCAGGTCACAGCCACCACTTCCTGCTTTGGCTTCAGACCTACCCATCAACTTCCTGTCTGGCTCCAGCGAACAGGAGCACTTCCTGTGCTGCCCATCCTCTTTGCAACAAAGAGCGCTGAACTCTGAACACACACACACACACACACTTATCTCACATCATACATAATGAAATTGGTAAGTGCTTGTTTTTGTTTGTTAAATCACAAACTTAAAAAATAATAATCACAAATTAGTCAAAATGATTAGGTGTACGCTGATATAGAACAGTGTTTATTTTTTAGATTTTTTTCTTTCTAAGCAAAGATTATTACTAGTAATGAAATTTGAAGCAACTTATTTCAATAAAGCCCTAAATATAAGATTTAAATATTAGTAGCAGTATTAAAGTTTGTTGCCAGTGAAGCTATTCCATAATGGATACAGATTCAATATTCAATAACTACCAACATTTAATAAAAATAAAAAAAACTACTAGACTAAATATCATATTTACATAACTCTATTATAGATTCATTAAGTGTATTTGTGATAAAAAATGTAAAAGCTAAATAAATGAAAAAAAAAATTAAATATTCTGGGTCCTTCTTAAAAAAAAAAAAAAAAAAAAAAAAGCATCTCAGAGATCATCATCTCTTAAAGTATAAAACAAAAACAATAAAAATAATAAAGAATGCTAATACTAGTAGTATTTAAGTGAATTTACTAACCTTTGTTAATGCTTTAGCAAACATTCACTAACAATGAGCAAGATTTTTTATTATTAATTCAAGTACAAAAGTCCTTTAAAGTATGTTTTAATAAGAACTGTCTCAAAGTTTAATAAACAAACAAATATAATACCAATATGTATACATACAATACAATAGATACACAATAATAATAATAATAAATAATAAAACTAAAAAAATATCAATATGGTCACAAATATATTCTAAATACTGTGATATTTAAAAATGATATACTATTCTGATTTTTTTTAAAGGCATGAATTCATGTCTATGACTGTGAAGCCTCTTTACTGTGAGTTTCAGAATCATAATTAGTGGGTGTAAAACCAATTAATAAGTTTAAAAGTGATAAAGATCCTGACAGGCAAGAATAAGAATCACTTCAGTCAAACGAGTGTAAAGTTGCACTATGTGTCCCTGGACCACAAAACTAGCCTAAAGTGTCAATTTTCCGAAATTGAGATGTACACATCATCTGAAAGCTGAATAAATAATCTTTCCATTGATGTATGGTTTATTAGGATCAGACAATATCTGGCGAAGATAAAATTATTTGAACATCTGGAATCTGAGGATGCAACAAAATCAAAATACTGAGAAAATCATCTCTAAAATTGTCCAAATTAATTCTTAGCAATGCATATTACTAATCAAAAATTAGATTTTAATATATTAACGGTAGGAAATGTGCAAAATATCTTTATGGAACATGATCTTTACTTAATATCCTAATGATTTTTGGCATAAAATAAAAATCAATAATACTGACCCATACAATGTTATTTTGGCTATTGCTACAAATATACCCCAGTGACTTAAGACTGGCTTTGTGCTCCAGGGTCACATATAACACGCTCTTGTGAGAGTCTCAGATGTAGGCATGAATCTACCCACACAATCTGATAGGAAACGCTATCAAGCGAATCATAAATGAGCAGCGAAGACGACAGGTGGAGGAGGAGGAGGAGGAGGAAGAAGTGGGTCACTGGAGCAGACTTACTTAAGTGTGTGCCGCCAGCCGAAGGACAGCAGACAGCACACAGAAAGAGTTATATGAACACGCTTACTAACCAGGTTCAGAAGTGTGTGTGTGTGTGTGTGTGTGTGTGTACAGGATTTAGCTTCAGGAAAGAACTTCGTAACCAAACCATCATCCTTCACACAAGGACACACAGCAGGGCTCCAAAATGAACAATAAAAGACATCAACTTTCATTTTGATCTCACAGGGTTGTTAAAGGGATATAAAATTCTGTAACTTGCTCACCCTTATTCGTGAGGAAATTATACATTGGCGCATATAAAATAAAGATGTATTATGATTTCTGAATTCATTTAGTAAAAAATGTGTTACTAACAAAACTTTACGTGGTTTTTTTCTTACTTTAAACTTCCTAAAGTAACTTGATGTGACAGTTTGGTGCAAATGAAGAAGAAAAAAGAAACAGTGATACACTTTATTCTGGATTCTTTGATGAATAGAAATTTCAAAAGAACAGGACATTTCTGAAATAGAAATGTTTTGTAAATTTAAAATACAATTTCACCGTCACTTCTGATTAATTTAATGTGTTTTTACTGAAAAAAAAAGTATTACTTTATTCTTAGCAAACTTTTGAATGGTAGTGTATACATTCTGGTAGCTTATAAAATATTAGCCATCACAACATTAAAAATGATAAAAAATGTTTCTTGAGCAGCAAATCTACATATTAGAATGATTTCTGAAGATCAGGCCATCCTTAAAAATATTTTGGTTTGCAGTAACAGTAAAAAAAAAAAAGAAGGTCTATTTAAATTTTTTTTTAAGTTTCAATGTAAAAAAAAAAGTTAAAGTTGAGAGACTTTTATTTAGAGTTAAAAATCCAGTTTGATTTGAGAGACAAGTGTTCATTGAATCGATTGTAAAATCGTAAAATACGTTTTATATGGCAAATAACACCAAATATAGGTAAATCCACGGACAACAGGCAGGACGAATGTAAAGACCAATATTTCTGATGATTTATTGGCGGGAAGTTACGTGCGCAATGACAAACAGGAGTGCAACATTCTCGAAAAACAATAAGCAGAGTGGACTGCCATAATACAAAACATTTACTGCAGGCTTCAACATGGCTGTGTTTACGATTAGAAATGTCAACAACAACACCAACAAAAAAATGCATACGTAGACGATTCTAGCCCAAATCTGTATCTGTATGCATGAGACTGTCTGACTACCGGCAGAATTCACATTTCGGTTGTAAAAAGAGAAACATTGTGCAGAAGTATTATTTGCTGTTATGCGTGTGTGTACGAAGCTGCGGTTGCTGTGTGATGCAAAAAATACAAACCTGGACGCGCTCCGATAGAAGGCCGTTAAAATCAGTTTCCTATTTTCGTTTTCGAAATTTGTGTTGGTTGGTCCAATCGATTCGTGCAATAGATTTTCAAACATAAAGTGACAGTCGACACGGTCACGGTTTTAGACTAGACGGGAGAAGGGATGGGAAAAGATCTGGGCACAGTTTTTCCAGAACTTCGTGCCAAGTTAAGGTGTCAAGCTGTTTAAATTTATTTTTTAGATGTATTATAGTGCCGATCCCGTATGACTTTGAACAGTGACCGCGAACATTTAGTTTACTGCAGCCGCAGCCATCATTACCAAGCGCGAACCATTGACAGTGAATGAGAATATGAGACGAAGCGAACGCACAGGCCATAGTGTGACATCCGTGTAAACATAGATGACGTCACGGGGGTTTTTATTAAAGAAAGAAAGTAGCCTTCGTTTGTATGTAGGCCTAGGCAATTTATATATTTACAATACTTACTAAAATATAATTAATATTATTTTATTGCTTTGGTATTAGTTGTTTGAAGAGTAAAAAAAATTGGTCAGTCTTAAGGCAAATGTACAATCGGAAAAACTTTTAAGTCTGTCCTGTCCAACAGGGTTGGTCGGGTTATGGCAAACAAGAATAATTTTTTTATCAAATAACAGCTTTGGTGAACATACAAGATTTCTTTCAAAAGCATAAAAACATGCATTATTCCAAAGTTGTGATTTTTTTTTTAATTGCAATATTAAATAAATTACAACATGCATGTTAAAAATCTCAAATTTCTTTTTTTAAATCTGTGTTTATCTGTATGACTCATCCATGATTAAACACACAGACATCATCCTCTGATCTAGAGTTCCACATTCCATCAAACACACACTGCGGTCCTGATCTATTTCTGCCCTTCTGCTTTACGCAATATCTCACACACGCACACACGCACGCACACACACACACACACACACTGTCTCTGTTGTCATGGTGACATAAGCAAAGTGACACATGTGATTGACGTGTGTCAGCTGAAATTAACTCCTGTCACTAACATCTACAACACAAAACAAGCTCTTAAAGGAGCCACGGTCTACACATTAGAATTCCATTTCCTCTTCTTCCTCCAATTAAAATCCTACTAAAAGTTTCTTAGTCTAAACGTAGTTTTAAATAAACAAATATAAAAAACAAATGTTATGTAGGCTAATATATGTTACCATATTTAGCTATAGATTATTATAACAAACCATAAATTTGCTAGATTTAGGCAGACAGACAAGACAGTTTCTGTTTGGTAAACACAGCATTACGCAGCCCGAGAGCCAATGACAGCGCAGCGATGAGAGAAATGCATGAGGATTATCATTTCCAAATGCAAAACACTCGTTATCCTTCACTCGCTCTCTCTCTCACACACACACACCCTTCTCCAGTATCCTGTTCTCAAACACTGTTCCGGCTCTAAACTGTGTCTGTCTGGCCTTGGATGATATCTAAAGGAATTTCCGGAAGTATTTGTCCCATTAATTTTCTCCTAGAGCATTAAAAAAAAACCTAACCGTAAACTTCAATAAAGCACCATCGGCCTTGAACCAAAGCAACCGCACCGAGATTAATGATCATGATTCAAAACAATACCCTGCAGGTCAAAGATGAACATTTTCCAGTATTTACAGAAACAATGTATGATTATCATGATTTTTTTCCTTTATTAAACAGGCACATTCTAATAGCGAAAAAAAAGCTTTATTAAAACTTTTTATTGTTTTGATGCTTTCATCTCGGACCCATTCATTTACATAAAAACCATCATGAAATCCAAATGAACTCATGTTTCTTGTCTTATTGTGAACAATACATTAGTAAACATTATTTCAAATAAACACTTTGCAATGTTATATCAAAATGCTCAACCAAACAACTTTCCTTTTCTGATGACATCACAAAGTCCACCTATTTTTAGCCCCTCCCCCTCAACCGCCTATCTATATTCTGCAATGCCACGCCCACTTTTCATAATCCAGTCAAAGGATCAAATTAAGTTCTTAAATTTTTTCCCGTTTCACTCAGAATCACACCAGATTACGGATGTAAAACCGCTTACAGATTAATCGTCTTTCCCGAGGGAATGAATAAACTACTAAATGTTACATTTAATCGAATCAGTCTCTATCTTATACGTTTCACATTTTCACTTCTAGTTTTCGCTCCTAGTGGAGAGCTCTGTCTAAAACTACAGGGTAAAACGATCACCTAAATCAGAGAGGAAGCTTCGATAGCACAATATGAACCCAGATGTTTGGCTTGAATTACACAGAACCCAATTGCTGACAGTTTAATACGATCCGAGGTTCTGCCATCAGCTGTTCTCAATGTCCTATTTAGGACTTACAGACCTTGAATAGACGCTGGCACAGCCAAGGCCAAACATTCAAGTGCATGTTTCAATGATAAAGTAGAAAGTTAAATACAATGTTTCAGACAAAGGTATCAGAACTATTTGTCTGTAAAACCGAAACCTTTTCCTCTTTAGAGAAAAACGCTCCTCAATCCACTAAATGCCCTGAATCTTAAATATCGCACACGGATCGGTCCTTCTGAATGACCATCTCATTCATCTCCTGCACAACCTGACAGACTTTCTCTGCACGGCTGTTTCTGGACGCTGATCTCTGGGTTGGATCCACCCAGAGTTTGACTGGATGAAATGAGCACTTAGACAAAAGCCACACAACTGGAATGGGAAGGAATGTCCCTGGAATTTCTCACCAGAAGCTTCTGTATTCCCAGAAATACTCTCTATCCTGGAGACAAACTTCCTTGCACATTTTTGAAAGAGAGTGATTAATTTATTAATGCAATGCTAGCAAAATGATAAATATAACAGTCATTCTGTATCACGATATATTAAAATATCATAGCATTACAGTCTGGTCCCATAACACAAGTGAGCAGAAACTCCAAAACATCCAAATCCAGATTTTGAAAGAAGAATATAAATGTCCAAACTTCAAGATAAGCGAACCGACTTCCAAGAACGGCCAAAACAGAGCCTGAACAATCAAAACCAATATAACAACATTTGTATCCTTCAATGTCCAAATTCCATCTTCACAGTAAGAGTCATTAAAACCAAAATAGACGTGTGACTGATAAAGTCTCAAAAGAGCAATGTTACACTTTACAAGTCAGATGCTAAGTCCATGCATTAATATTATACATTACACCTGTTACATCACAAAACAGAGTCTAATTGCATCCACATTAGCTCTACAATTACTCTGATCAATTCAAATCTTTCCTGTATGTTATTTCAGCCCATCCGTTCTCACCTCGATCTACTTCTCCTGTATAAAAATAGTCTGTCTCCTCTAGAAGAGGTTGGGTTCTCCGACTGCTGTTCCCCATGTAGAACCTGGACGAGTTCTGCTTACTGAACTTAAGAACGGCTTTAGACTTCTCCAGTCGTGTTCACCTCAAACAGGGATCTTTGGAGGTGATATTGGACATTTTCTTCAAGCCCACTGTCCATCCACATCCAGGTCACCGGTGGAAGTCAGAAATAAGCATCCAGGATCAGAGACATCACTCAGGGTCTGTGGTTAGTCACCCTCAGTTGATTATTATGACCCAGCCTGACTCAGACATCAAACCGTGTGCTGGAATCTAAAAATAAGCTCCGTTAGAACTGCAGAGAAGTCCCTAGTCTCAGAGTTCCGTGTGAGCCGGATGATGTCGGAATGCCAAAACATCCCGATTCCGAAAGGAACTATGGAGCAATGATGGTCTAGATCCGCAGATGAACAACTGCCTGACATGTGAGAAACGATCGATAAAGCCTACGGCATGGAAAACAGCGCAAACTAAATTACACTCATCTGGAAAAAGACAATGGAAAACCGGTCAATACATTTTAAACTTCCATTACAGGAGAAAGAAGCAGCAGACATCAGATAATACAGCTCAAATCAGAGCGGAGCGCTTGAGATGCTCAATCTCGCATCTATCCGTTCCGTACTTTATTCCCACAAAGCCCTGCACGTCCACATACACACGCCAGCTTCTCTCAAACACACACACACACACACACACACACACACACACACACAGCGTGAGCACCGTCTAATTACTGAAGCTCAGGATAGTAAGAGCATGTTTTTCATTCTAGTAATCTACTGCACTCATTTCTCTAAAACCCCAAATTACAGTTTTGGGATGAAAAACAAGTGGCCAGAGACGACTTAAAATAATTCTGCACTAATTCTGGCCAATCCAAGGCAAAAACGTCTCCAACAACCAATCAGAATGTAGTACACTCAAACGAAACCAATCAGGATGTAGAGTTAGCAGATTCATTTAAAACCAATTTTATTACTTAGTTATTCACAATGAAAAGTTGTAAATGAAACAAATATTAAGAAAATATAATTACAATTGTTTCTACTTAAAATTTTCTCAATCCCATGTGTTACTTGCCATATCTTTGTCATTGTTTGTAAAATTTACTAGCAATTTCTGATTGAAAATGTGTTTTATAAATTAAAAATTTCAGTGTAGACTGATTTGCACAATGTAGCTCAAATTATTTCCCACCGCCCCTCTAAAAAAACATTGCAATTATCACTTAATTCATAAACAATAAAACACAAATAATGTTGCAATTATAATTTTTTTTACATTGCAAAATGTAGCTCAAACTTATTTTGCCAAGAAAAAAATGATAAATACATAAAATATATACTCATTTATTTGAGTATATATCTAGGCCTATGTGTACTGTATAACGCATTTTGCAAATAAACTGACAATTTTATATTGCTAAATGTAGCTTAATTTTATATCGCCAACAAAATGATCATGAATATATACACACATAATATTATAAATATATATACATATACACACACAATTTTTCATCCTGCCAAGACATGCGCTAGTCTTAATCTGTTGTGTCTGAATTTCTCAGTAGTATGTTATCTCTCAGTTTACTGGTAGACTTTGTTTAAGACACAAGCATGTACATGTGAGCATTCACACACACACACACACACACAATATGTTGTCTGGGATTTACATAGCAATGCAACTATTCATAAATAAACACACACATACCCGACCAAAGGCATTACACATCCATGTGCACTTATAAATAATTGTGTTGTCAGGGATTGACATAGCGATGCAACTACTCAGAAATACACCCAAGACACCCGCCGAATACATGACACATTATTAGAGTAGAGTTATTCTGAGAATATCACAACCTCTCCACCGATTCCTCAGAACTGCTCATATACACAGACCACCACATGGCTTCTGCAGAACACTTATTTTAAGTATTGAAGAAACTGTTTCTTGCAAAAAAAGAGAATTTTGTCATGATGCTCCGAAGCTTCCATGGAACATAAAGAGAGAAATGCTACAACAATGTTCTTTTTTAAAACTGTTTAAGAATAGAAATGTGTGAAAATATAAAATAAACTGACGTCTCACCGTTGAAATTCTGACTTTTTTTTTTCAGAATTAAATAGTCAAAGTCAATTGTGAGTTTGTCTTATAATTTTTTGACTTTGTAACATTTTGAGATATAAACTGCCAAATATAAAGTCCCAATTCGGACTTTTTTTGTCACAATTGCGAGAGTTTAGAGCATGCAATTCTGAGAGCAAAAGTATAGTTATAAACTAGGCTACAAGTTGTTAAAAAAAAGAATATTTTCTTTACAATTTCATATCTTCCAATTTGATTTTATAATATTTTGAAAACTTTCAGCAGTGCGAGTTTATATCTTGCTATTCTGACTTTAAAAAACACAATTGTCTGAACTTTGAGAATTTTTTTTACAACCGAGATGATGAAATTTCAAGTATTTATTCTGTGGTGGAAGCTGGCTTCCATAAGACACTTTGTATGAACATTAGGGTAAAAAAACAAACCAACAAAAAACAAAAGGACAAAAGACGTTCCTTTAAAAATCATCCATCGGGAAGACATGAGCACATGATCCCAAGATTTCTCACACGCTCATTTTTCTCCCCAAAGTTCATTTTCTCACTGTCATAGGGAAGCTGAGGGAGGTCAAATCAGCTTCCTGGTTTTGTTGAGCGCCACAGAGAAAGAGAGATGCAGACAGAGGGAGGTTAGTTCAAAGCAGGTGACCGCCGGTTTTAATATTTCTGCATGAATGACAGTGCCATTATGACATCAGGTCAGCGTATCCACAGCGACAGAGAAACATGTTGATGTCGGGAACTACGTCACACAGAGTCAGTCTGGGCTAGCTTTAGATTTATCCCAAACGTCCATCGAATCGCCCGACCAACAGAACGCACAAAAGACAAACAGGCGACCCGGTAACCAAACACACAAACCTTCAAAACAAACAGAGCGGGTGTATTGGAGCGCACACAAACCCGTCCCGTAGACTTCCTACAGGTCGCTACAAGACAGGACACAACGTGGACCTGAACAAAACATGCAAGGAATGCGGCTTCACAAAACCTCTCTGACTTGAATAAAACAGTCAAATTATGTCCATATATTGTTCAAATGAGGTTCATTCTCAAATATGAAGCGCCCAAACATGATGTGTAAGGCTCAAACACATTCAGTCCTGCTAAAATGTGCTTTGTTTAGGTGTGTCACAAAGGAATGTTCAGGTGAGTAATGCCTCGGGATACACATTCTCACTTCCATTTCACTGAGAAAACAGCTCGATTGCTGAGGAAATGCACAGTTATGGACTGTAAATGTATGTTATACATAAAAATGTATAACAGTTTCCACAAAAATAATGAGTAGCACAACTGATAATAATCAGAAATGTTTCTTGTGCAGTAAATCAGAATATTTTCACGGTTTCTGAAGATCATGTGACACTGAAGACTGGAGGAATGATGCTGAAAATACAGCTGCACATCACAGAAATAAATTTCAATTTAACATATATTCAAACAGACAACAGCTATTTTAAATTATATTAATATTTCACAATGTTACTGTTTTTCCTGTATTTCTGAGTAAATAAATGCAGCCCTGGTGAGCAGAAGAAACTTCTTTCAGAAACAGTAAATTATCTCATTGACTGCAAATGAATAGTTAAAATAATAATATCTAAATATATAATAATAACTAAATATAATAATAACTAAATATCTTATTTTATATAGCCCCTTCTTTTCAATTAAAAATACTACAAACTTATAGAATTTTACCAGTTTTCAATCTTTATATTAATCTGTCTATAACTGTTCAACCTCGAATTTCTAAAGGTGTTACAATGTATGGTAAGAAAGACAGATATAAATGCATGAAAAGGTTGATAAGTATTTCTGAATTCAACATTATTTGGAAATGATACCATGTGCTTCCAATATCAATCCAATCAGCAGCCCATCATTTAAAATAAGTGCACTGCTCAGTAATGATACAGTAACTCATACACTGCATTCTTCATTCTTAGTAACAGTCATTAACCGAAAATGAGCTTTTTATTACAGCAATATCCACTGAGCAACAACTAAGCTTCCCCTGCAGCCTCACCCTAAACCCTGACCCGATCCGGGCTCCAGGACAGCTGTTTAGGGTGAGGTGGTCAGGGGGATTGAGTTTCCTTCCCACCGCTGAAAGAAACCTCCTGTCGCTTTCCGTTACTAGACTCACCACAACCAGACAGACACATCTAGAGAGACAGACAACACACACACACACACACACACACACACACAGTCTCCAGTCTGTGTTTCTAAACTTAACATGCATCACGAAAGCATCCAACTCTGTCTTAAGAAAGCCAACAACACTGACAAATCCAACATACTGAATTGCGAAATAATGACAAATGCCTCTTTTTTCAGCACGAGAAACATGACCAAGGCAATACTGTCACACCAAAAACATATCTGCATTTGGAGACATGACATCCAGTCTTGCATTTAAAACTTGCTACTTAACATTTGTAAAATAAAGAAATCATTAAGAAATCATTTTACTACATAAAAAATATCAGGATTATTTAAGTAAAGATCAAACGTAAAAGCACATAGAATAAAACAGCACTGTGGATGTAAATTTGAACCATCATGGTAGCTAATATACAAAAACATTATTTGTCAATTGCTCTTTTAAGAATAATTTCACACGCATCTTAGTGTAAGAATATAAAATGCACACGATGAACCCTTTAAATACTTTTAAGACATGCTGTGAAACCTAATCACACAGTAAACAAGACTAAAATGCATGGAAATTAAATAAACCTGCATAACAGATTGCATTAAACTCATAACTTCTATTATCCCGGTCTCTGAGATCTAAAATCAGTCTGAGCATGAGATTGACAACAGCAGCAGGCTGGAGTGTTTGCATGTGAGCAAGCGTTGATAAAGGCATCTTTAATTGCACAGACGGGCTTCTCTCTGTTGAACAGCACCGGGATGATCCCGTTTAAATGTCCCGTGCGCCAGCGCGAGCTCTGGGTGGCCAGCGGGCGCTAGCGCGTGCTAATGGACACTGATTTATTCCACTATTTCTGAGTCGAAATACACATCAGAGAGCCATGCATTTAAAGCATACTTAAAAATAGCATTAAATGCATTGATTAAAGAGAGAGGAGCTGTTAAAGTGCGGTCTAACCGGGCCTACAGACTCAACGGGCCGGTTCGCGCTTACCGTGCTTGCTTTCTATTTTCCCCGACATGATCGCTGCGCTGGCCGGAGCAAATCCTCAGCTTGGACAGTCACAGAAGGACAAAATAAGGGATTTAGACAGCTGTAATCCCGAGTTGTGTTCTTCAGCCACACATTTTGAAGTCCGTGTGGCCGTAGATCCCTGGTAAAAAGGGCAAGAATCCGCTCACATGCACACGCTGGCGACAGACGGTGAACGCTACTGCTGGGCTGTGTGTGTGTGTGTGTGTGTGTGTGTGTGTGTGTGTGTGTGTGTCGAGTCCCGTCCCAAGGATCCATCGGGATGCGAACACAGCGCCGCTCTCTGACGGGAATCACGAGCTACAGGGATGAAAGTGAGCTTTAGGTCTCAGATCGAGCCCAAACACGTATTCTGTCATTGTTCTGTCATTCAAAAGAGCTTTTAGTTTCTTTGTTCCGTTGAGCACAAAATGAGATGTTTGTCAGAATGTCCACGCTGCTCTCTTCCATAGAGTAAAAGCGGGTAAGGACTAAAGCTATAAAACTCTGAAAATAACAAAATAAAGCTAGTATAAAAACACACGGATTCTTCTCTATACTCAAAACAGTCTTTACATTTATTCCTTAAAATGAATGGTATTTATTTTTATGTCACCATAAGCAAACCTGTATTAATTTGCTACTAGTCTCTCTTTGGTACTGGCTAGCGGTTTACTGATATGGGTTTATGGGAAAGAACGTCAATAAATTGTTGATCTATACGTCATTTTGGCTATTTTTATTTTATTCATAGAAAATGAGATGTTCACATAGATACTATTTTTTTTTTACACTTTTTTGCACAATCTATACTCATAATACACTAATAACGATTACTATTAAGCATACAGTGTGTTACTAGTATCTAGTAACTTTTTATCTCAGTTTTCCCCCTTGTGTTAAAAATACTCCCTAACATAAAGTAAAATAATACAATATCTACAATTATTTAAAAAAAATAACTACAGTAAATTAAATTACTTCAAAGACATTAAAATAAATAAAATATCACAAACACTACGTGGAGAGCACTTTCTAGTGTACTAAAAACTCACTGGGGAACCTGAAGTGTGGCGATCTGCTGCCATCCAGTGGCTAAATTATAAAATCACAATATTATTCAAAGTAAATCTTTTAATTCAGGCACAGGTTTAATAATTTTCTTAGTGATATGACGTGAGTTTCTGTCTAGACACTTTTAAATTAGAAATTCCTAGCAAATGCTACAAACTCAATCATTTCTACTATGGTCAGCGACGTGTTTCCTTGTCAAATACAATAAATAAACAGGCCCATAGTAAATTAGAGTGAGTGCGTTTGATTAATTTTTCGATGCGAAATAATTTCAAACAAGTGTTAAGTGTTTATAAGCTGAGAGACACAACGAGGCGATTTTGTGGCGCTGCAATAACATTGTTCACCGCTAGATGGGGCTCTCGAATTCATTTCATTCATTAATTTATATTTATTATATTATTAGATAATTGTGTGTTCTCTTTTTTATATACACTTCCATGTTCCTTTTACCAGAGAGCAGAACTTATCTCCTAAAACAACATAAATACCAGTTCGAAGCCTTTAGTTGTTCTGTTTAGTTTTACTTTGAGCTGAACGTTAGAGAGTCAAATGCATTGTGGTGTCTGTCAGTGTGTGTGTCCATGTGGGGAGTTTGATCAGTTCCTGTCGATATCTCAGCTGGAGTGTTTGCTCGGGTCTGTGGGAGATCAGAGCAGTGCAGCAGGGATCGTTTGATCCGCCTGACAGTCAGTCTGAAGGGCATCAAAATGTGTGAGAATCATAGAGATACAAACAGATAAAAATACTTCAGATGAAGGAATGTTTTGTCTTTCGACCTCCAGCATAATGATATATTGACCGATGCACACACGTCCTCAAAGACACAAGCAGAGAGAGTGAGAAAGGTCAAAGGTCATCCTCCTAACCTGCTCAATATCTTGGGCAAGAAATAGAATGATCTGTCAAGTGTGACACAAATACATACAAACACGACACACACCGATGAGGTCAAGAAGAGACTCGCTCCGCACAGCAGACTGCTTACTCACTCGATTTCAACAGAGCTCTGCAGTCAAATAGATTTATAAGTATACAAGTAAATGATCTTAGTTTATTTACTCAATTTTTACACACATTATAGTTTCGAAACATATATTATTAACTTATTAAACAGTGAAAAATGAACTGAAAACCAACTATAAAATATCTTAAATTGTGTGTGTGTGTGTGTGTGTGATACATATAATATATTGGGGGAAAACCCTGCATTTAACTTTTTTTTTTTTTTAGCCACATTGCAAAAATTACAAATACTATACAAAATACATAAACTGTCACACACACACACATATATATCATTTGCTTATTGGAAAAAAAATAACAACCAACTTAATATAAAAATAAATACAAATGTATACATGCATGACATTTAATAAATGGGTTGCAAAATTGTTAATATTCTATGAAGTAAATCACAAATTAATCTTGTTATGCCTCTTTTTCAGTGAGACTGAATTAATTATTTATTTAAAAATATCTATATTGTATTCTGTACCCATCTTTAGAGAGTGTCCTTTCATCTATAGATCGGGATTTTCTTGACCTCTCTGGATGTTTTCAGGGGTTTTTGTGTGTGTGTGTGTGTGTGTGAATGTTTCATTAATGTGCCAGTTGTTATATATGCTGGTAAGAATATGACATTAAGCTTGAATGAAATCAAAATAAAAGATGAAACAACTGCAGAGGCAAACTGGACAGAATGGCAAGAGTGAAGAGGATAAAGGGATGACATTTCAAGGAAAACAAAACGAGTAGAGAGAAACCCCAGGGGTGCAGGACAGGCCGAGAGAGAAGAAAGTGTGTTTTTATGGGTGTATTTGGGTTGAGGTTTGGCTGGAGGACAGGCAAATATCAAGGTGTTGGACCTGCTGTGCTGGATGACACTTTTATCACACACACACACACACACACTCCTGACATTCATACCCCGATGAGAGTAATTCATTTTATAAAACATAAAACTTTTTTTTGAAAACTATCATACTGCTCACTGCACAGTTTATGTTTCAACAGTAGCATGACAGATTGTTGATAAATGATATATTTAATGTAACAAGTGGCATTTATCATCTTGGAATGAAAATACAGTTATTTTTGTATTTGTAATCCACTTCTGTATTAAAATATCTTAAGATTGTCCAGTTAAATAATAATAATAATAATAATAATAATAATAATAAATAGTGTAGTGTTGGTTCCAAAAATTTCTCACAATGATAAACTGATCTTACTGTAATAAAATAATTTAATAAAATAGGAGTTTAAAATCAATATTATAAAACTGTTTAAAAACTAAAAATGTAAATAAGTCACTTCTAAAAGATATTATTTATTTATAGTTTTATATATAGTTTGTGAGCAGACTAAAAGAGTTTTGGATTTATTTGATTGATCATTTATCAATTTAAATTAATGTATAAAACCTAAAACAGAAAACCAAAAGGACAAATGTCAGTGGGATTTTACTGTATGTTCCAGTGAGTGATCCAGCGATCGAGTACAGAGAACGTCCACATCACAGACACACAGAGGACGAGGACAGGCCTGCACTTTGATGCATACGCCTTAATGACATGAGAGAGAGAGAGAGACAGAGAGAGAGAGAGAGTTTCCCCTTGATGCTGGATACTCCAGCGGAGTGAATGACACAAACACACGAGCTGATTGTGTGATGCATGTAACAATGATTCAAGGATAAATTCATTATTACGGCATTCCAAAAGTGCTCCAAGAAATGTTTCTTCAGTGTAAAAACTGCATGTACACACACACAGTGGCCATTATCCCAAACCCCACTTAGAAATATCAGAGGAAAACTCATTTGAAGAAGAAAACGACATCCGTTAAGCTCATCCAGAACGACAAACATGAAGACTGTAATTCATTTTAAAACTCCCTGAAGTCAACACAACTAATACAGAGCTAGTTATGAATATGATAGTTTTCCATCAGGGGCAGAAACTGAATTGTCTTTAGCCTTGTGTGTGTGTGTGTGTGTGTGTGTGTGTGTGTGTAAAGTCTTGCATGTGCACTGCTGTTTTAAATCGATGCAGCTCGAACCCAATCAAAAGGAATGTTTAATGGGCCAGCGCTCGTTTGTATGCATGTGCTGCTGTGAGGTGTGAGCTTCAAACCCTCGCTCTAGTGTACTGAATACTAGTGTACTACATTATTGTATGTAGTGTACAATTATCACTTCTAGCATTTAAAATGGCTAAATAAAAATAGGAAGAATTTTAAAACTGACCAAAATATTAGGTAGATGGAATAATAAAATAAAACATAAATCTGACCAGCTGCTTTTATGAAACAATTGTAAAGTTTTTCTTTAATCTAAGTCAATATTTAAACAACTAAGAAGTTATAAAATAAGGTTTTTATAAACAATTAACTAGATAAGAAATGATTAAAATGAACAGTTACAAATATTTTATTTGATAAAATTACATTTTATATGAAAAAGTACATTTATGAAAAATATATTAATAACAGCTTAATAAAAAAAATTGACAAATATATGAAGACACATTTAAAATAGTTTATTTAGTTATATATTTAGTTTATTTTTTTCCATTTTCTTGTTTTATTAATTATTTTATAATTCAATCTGCCTACACATATAAGATATATTTTATATACATAATATCAAAGCATATTTAAAATCAACATACTTGCAATAATCATAATACATACTACTGTACATAAATATGGTTATTATTATGCTGATCCAAACATTCCCTCTGTCTCTCAGCTCTATGGAGTCTATATGGTTACTATCAGCAGTGCAGTACATTAACATATCAAACACACACACACACACACACTGTACCTCTCCAATGAGGTCTCTGGTGTGACGTACAGGACTGCTGACAGGAAACAGATTAGTACTTAATGCAGACTGATGCATTGCCTCGATCACACTCAACACACACACACACACACACACACACACTCATATTCAGTGTGTGTGTGTGTGTGTGTCACTGCAGCCTAGTGCGTCTGATCTTTAGCATTTTTAAAATAATGCACTAGTTTCTTTTTCCAAGATTACATTTTCTATTCCATCAGAATACTGTCGGATCAGGTCAGAGGGTCATATTTTTGCAGTGTGGCGTTCCTAAAGCAAAAGCTCACATTATTTTTATAAGAAAAAGATATTAAGACCAACTACAAGTCATATAATAACAACCCAAGAGCGCAGTAAATTACAAAGCTGAGAGAAATAGAAAGAGCAACTTATTCCCGTTTAAACGATGGACAGACTCTGTGTGTGTGTGTGTGTGTGTGTGTGTGTGTGTGTGTGTGTGTGAGAGAGAGACAGATGTGTGCATGAGGGTCAGACCTGCACTTTCTCACGACCTCTTGATCTGAGCTCCAGCGTGAACAGCTGATTAAGCAGTTATTGATTAGACTGGCTAGTTAGCATTAACACACACACACACACACACACAGCAGAGACTCAAATGGATTAACCAGACGGACATTTCTGCCGCAGACAGGACAGCAGTCGACACACATCATGACAAACAACGATCAATAAACCTCACGTTACAAACACCGTCATATCACACTCCACCTCTGAGGAACGGACCGAGCTTCCTCAACATTTTTCCTTGATCTTTCAGAAAGAGTCTGATACAAAGACGGGAAAGCCAACAGAAGTTAAAGGTGCTGTAATTCTTTGACTGTTTGTAATATTGCATAAAAACACCATATGTTAGCAGATACTAAAAACACATGCTAGTTTCACATACTTGTTTCTTTAAAAAACAATGCTACAGACAGTTGTTCTATTTTAAATGTGTGTTCTGTGTCAGAATTTCTGTTTTTGTTTTGGTCTGTGTGACTCCGCCCACTGCTAATTTACCCAATAGTATTTCAACACCCCCGGGTTGCCAGTTGGTGGAAAACACAGCATGTTCCAGCCATGAAAGCTAGTAAACCAACTGGGTCAGAGATTGTATAATACCTCAGCATCCATCTAAAAAGCTCTATGATTAGAGATATATAAAAACATGGATAAATCAGCTAGTCATCCCCAATGTCAACTGCACTTATTCCCGTTGCAAGTCCTCAATCTGGCAACCCACGGGAGTGTATGAGGAGAAACTCCATATGGGCAGAAATGCTCTCCCACATTTTGAATTTGGACTGCAGTACCCATTTCAACCGCTAGCTGTCAATATAGTTATTGACATACAATGACATAATAGTGGTCGTTGCACTGAAATAACATAGGCCTACTGTACATTCACATTTGAACAGTTCTGCATGTAAAATACTTCTGTTTCCCAATCACAGCAGGGGGAATGTACATGTCCTGAAGGAGACATGCTCCTTTAAATAGAGAGTTTGAAGACCAGATGCTCAAAAACAGTGTAGAAAAGGGTCGTTGAATTTTCAATTATTAGTGCGTTTGATTTAAAAGCAAAAAGCATTAAAAGTGGACCAAACTGAACATTATATAGTTAACATTATATATATATATATATATATATATATACATATAACATTTTTTAAGGGTTATATGTATATATACATATAACCCTTAAAAAATCCTCCTCAGATCAGCTACTTTTATCCTAAAAATAAATTATAAAATTCTAAATATATTCTAAAATGATTATTCAAAGAAATTATATAATAATTATAATAATAATCTAAAATATTTTCTTCTTATAATTTTGATTATGGTTGATAAATAATGAGCATGATTTGCTTTATATAAAATTAAGTATAATTATTTTTACCTAAAAATATAGATGTCTAGGGTATGTTCTCATATACAGAATGCTTAGTAAACGTGTGTGTGTGTGTGTGTGTGTTTGTGAGAGAGCGTTCCTGATCGGTAAAATGCTATTTTCCAATTCTGTCATCAATATTTGATCACTTATGTTTCTTTAATAACCAGGAACACAAACACACACCACAGTGCTGCTCTTGGATTTCCACAATAACTGTCCCATGCAGGCTGCATGTGTCTCAAACCCCACCGAGCTGCTGACCTACACTGCGATTAGACATCACAGTGTTTTCAAACCATCAAATGTTCACATGACAGTGATGACTAACACAACTCACTGGGCTTGAGACATAGACAAGCACATAAAAGGATTTTAAGTATCAAATCAGTCTTTAAATCAGTATGAACTCAGATTTGACTAGGCTTACTTTCTTAATCTTTCATCAACTTGCTCCACCTCTGAAATCAGTATATAGACACACATGCACACATAAACACACATACTGTATGCACACACATCGAATTCAATAATGTTTTGAAATATATATATATATATATATATATATATATATATATACTGTATATATATATATATATATATACTGTATATATATAAAGAGAGAGAGAGAGAGAGAGAGAGGGAAAGCACACACACACACACACACACAAAAGAAAAGTTTTTGAACAGTAAGATGTTAAATGTTTTTGAAAGAATTTTCTTCTGCTCACCAAGCCTGCATTTATTTGATCCAAATTCAAAGTTTTTTTTCTATTTAAATATATTTTAAAATGTAACTTATTCCTGTGATTTCAAATCAATTTTTTAGCATTATTAATCCAGTTACATGATCCTTAAGAAATAATTTTAATAGTCGGATTTGCTGCTTAAAAAATATTATTATGTTGAAAACAGCTGATAATCTTTTTTTTCAGGTTTCTCTGATGAATAGAAAGTTTAGAGGAACAGCATTTATCTGAAATAGTAATCTTTTGTAACAGCATGTCTTTATCCATCCTAAATAAAAATATTAATTTATACCCCCCCACCAAACAAAAAAATAAATAAATCTTTACAATATATGCATTATATATTTTTATTATACAAATACATTATATATTAGTAAAATGTTAATAGATAATAAAATGTTGAAACATAAATGAAGTTATACACAAATGTTAAATCCATTATAAATCAGTGTAGAAATCTTTATAAAATGTAAAAAAAAAAAAAAAAAATCCTAAAACAACTGAAAATAATGGATACATCAGGGCTTAAATCATAAATTTTTACCTATATATATTCTTTTTAACTGGGACATATGTCAAATTTTAGAAAGAATTATGGATTGCGAACTCCATTGTCAATTACTTTCAAAAGATTTCGAAACCTTCGCGGCTTTACCGACCTTCAGGAGTTCTTCATTGCATTAGTGAATTAAAATAAAAGCAGTTTTTAACTGGACTGGTTCTAGATCGGTGAGAATGTGGGTTCTAGATCATGTCTGGATGAGCAGATGGCTGGGTGTCTGGACAGTGAGCATTGAACAGCACTCTACTGACACGTCCCTCAAAACATTTCCAAAAAACACTCACGCAGCATTCCTGGCAACATCCAGAGCCGACACCATCTGTCTCCACATGCACATACAGCACTGAATAAATGTTATTGAGGGACACATGAATCACAGAGCCATGAATAACATATCAGCAGATGACATCATCATCATCATCATCGGCAGCAGCACAGCATGATCTTCAAACTGCTCTGTCTGCTCATGGAAGAAGCTGAAGTCTCCTGCTTCTCAGATGTTTCTCCTGAGAAAAAGATCCCAATACCTTCAAATGTGTCTCTCCTAGAGTTTCAGAAGAGATCGACATAGTTTAGATTTGCCCAGGTCTGAAGCCCAAAAGTCAACGGAGAACATGTCTGCCATGGAGAAGAAATGTAAAGAGGTCATTGCAACCTTTATATCTCACAATCACAAAAGAAAAAGTCAAAATTGTGAGCTAAAAAGTCACAATTACCTTTAAATATATATATATATATATATATATATATATATATATATATATATATATATATATATATATATATAAAGTATAGCTGAAACAAAACAACAATTTCAAGATGTGAACAAAGAATTCCAAGAAAAAAAAAAGTCAAATTGCAACTTGTGTATATCAATATGCAATTCAGAGGAAAGAGTTTGAGTTTATTGTTAGGGGCAAAAAAGGAACTTAAATGAAAGTCAGTGTCTTTTTAACATTTCTTATAACTCAAAAACAAATCCATGATGTGTACAATATTTGGGTTATATATTCTCTGTGAGGGGTTCTGAGCCAAATCCACAACTCACAAGCACATTAGATGCTTAATAAACCAATTAACAAAATTAAAAATACAAGCTTCAGGCACACATCTGTCTTTCTCTCACTTAACGAAATGTTAATCTGGATAAATAAAAACGCAACAGATCTTCTCCTGGGACATTCACTGCTCTCTTCCTCTGATGAAAATATTATTCCATCTCTGAAAAATGAAGTTCAATGTCTGCTACAGTCCAGATGTTCAAATCTGCATCTGAACGATACATTTACTGATGGACAAACAAAACAGATTCAAATGTGCATGAGAAAATAAAATGCTTAAATAACATTTACATTTGGCCCAGTAATTATTCTGTTGCACAAAACAATACATTCATAACATATGCATGTTGTATTGCATTGTGATGTCTATTTACATACGTACTCTGGAAAGAAAATCTTGAATTCTTAGAGAATAAGATTCAAGTTTTACTACTATGATGAAGACCCTGAGAAAGCCCACTCAGGGTCACTTTGATCGCCCCAGTGTTTCTGTATGACACACACACACACACACACACACACGCCACTTCCCCATCACTAACATGTTCATTCACACTCCGTCACCACAGACACACTGGAACACACCTGTAGGTTGAGCTGTCAGTCATGTGACATCATCTTTAACTGGACCAAACAGGTGGCTTCTAGTGTTACCATGGTGACAGAGTCAGAAACTAAATCCGATTTCTCCATGGCAACATAAGAACCCACCTGTTTGTGTCAGTTAAAATGATGTCACATGACTGACAGCTCAACAGACTGATCACAGACAGGCAATTCAGTTATTTTATCATCACTTATAAACAGTATTGTTTGACTTTATTTTTATATTTTCTTTTTGCACTTCAGATTCAGTTAAAGTTTTTAGTAATTATGTTATGTTAAGGATATTTTTTATTTATTAGTACTATATATTTAAAGTAAATTTAGTATAATATTTATTAAAATATATTTCAGTTAATGTTGATTTTATTTCAAGTACTTGAAATAAAATACATTTGTTTTACGATTCTATTGCATAATATAATATCAACATTTATTATATAATAATCATGTGGTCAACAGAGCATGATCATGTGATGCAGAGAGGCCAGTTTACTTGTATTTACATCAGTCCCTTTCCAATTATTACTGCTTAATCTTACTATTTTTTTGTGAAAAATAAAAATGTGTGAAAACAAAAAGACAATATTAAGTTACTGTTGGGTTAAATACAGTAAACAAATATGCACACCATTCTTTATTATTTTGTGATCAAAATAAAGCATGCATTATCATATAAATATATAATATGCAACATGCTTTCAATGCACCGTGGTCCTTGGCCTAAAAACTGTAGGTGACCCTTGCTTTAGCCCGTATATATAATGCATTATGAACATATTCTCCATGCATTTTTAAAAGCTTTAGGTGTATGACTATATAGCCTTAATCTGACAGGACTGTTGGTGAAGTGTGTGTTCTGAAGATGAATTATACAGAACAAAAGAGTGATGGAGCAAGCGTTTCATCGATACTGATGCTCATTTGAATTCCGCAGCTGTTCAGCCGAGGATAAAAGACTGAATATTTTTGTACTTCATGACAAAACTTTAACAAAACGCTAAACAGAGAGAACGCGAGATCCAGCACCCAAGAGACTAAAGAGAAGTGTTGTGTGTGTGTGTGTGTGGAGGATGTTTGGGGTTTGGCGGGGGTGTTAGATTAAAAATCAGTTCGAAAGATGAGAAAGAAAGGAGTGAAACAATGGCAGAGTGAGAGAGGAAGTGTATGTGTTGATATTAAATCTCGGCAGGCATCACTCCGTTATGTCAATGTATAAATGCACTTGTTTGATCGTTAATATTGTTCTTCATTAACTCGAACGAACACAGCGCCAGCATTTCCTTCATTCCCAGCGTCCATGTGATGGTTTCTTGAGCATTTTCTGCGAATAAATTAATGTATGTTTATGTAAATATAGTAGACAAAGGGAGGTCTCATGTGAATGACCTACAAAGATGTGTGTGTGGGTTTAGTTTGCTATAATTAGGGAACAAAGTGAGCTAAATCTGACAAGAACTTCCGTTGCGGACATCCAAGGACACCCTCAACTGAAAAAAACAACAACTCATAAATAAAGCAAATCATTTTTAAGTTAAAAAACGTTCACTGTCATTTAAGATTTAAAAAAATAAGAAATAAGCAACACTGCTTTCAAAATTGATGATGATGATAATAATAATGTCAGTTACAATGTTACAGTTTCTACAAAAATATTTTCAACATTGCTAATAAACAGAAATGTTTCTTGACACTAGAATTCAGTTTTGATCACAGGAATAAATGTACTCAAACAGAAAACATTCATTTTAATTGGTGTTTTTCTTAGTATTACTGTTTTTACTGTATATTTAATCAAAAAGATGCAGCAGAAAAAAAATATTTTTTTCAAAAACATTACAAAACAAAAAAGAGTAGTGTTTATTAATTCAGCTCTTCCAATCCTATCTTAGAGCCGAAACGGTCTGTTTTATGAAGTTATGCACTGTATTATTTGAGTATACAAATACTCAGCATTGACTTTTGAAGCATTTCTGACACATCTCCCTTCTATCAGCATCTCAGCTAAAGCGTATATGTTTGCTTCAAAGGCAGTCGCATCTCAAAATGTTCCCTGAGCATTTACTGCCAGCACACACACACATAAACAAGACATGTTTCGACAAACACGCACACTAACCGTCACAGACACCGCTCCTCTTTAATTTTCCAACGCTCTCTCACTCTTAACTGGAATTCACAGTGCGGTGCTTTGAACTAGTGCAGTGCAGGAAGAGAGATTACCCATGAGACCCCTGATCAGCTTTGAAGCCCTGCTTTGATTCCCCTCCACACACTGACACACTCCCACTCCATTCTCTCTCTCTCTCTCTCTCTCTCTCTCACACACACACACACACACACACTAAACCTGTGAGACCTCCGTCGTTTGACTTCAGCTCTTTAGCTTCTACCACAAACCCTAAAGACTCTTTTAGCACAACAACTACCCACAATGCAATTACAGTCCAGAACAGTCAGGTGTGAAATTGAGAGGTACACCATTATTTATTTTGTAAAGAAACTGAAACATTTATTCAGCTAGGATGCATAAAATTGATTAAAAGCAAACATTAAATTAAAAGTAAATGCTGTTCTTTTGAACTTTATGTTGGATGTAATGTAAGGTATGTAAGGATCTTGAAAATGTATGAAGCAGCACAACTGTTTCCAATGTTTATAATAATCAGAAATGTTTCTTGAGCAGCAAATCATTATATCATCATGATTTCTGAAGATCATGTGACACTGAAGACTGGAGGAATGATGCTGAAAATACAGCTGCGCATCACAGACATAAATTACATTTTACAACATACTGCAATAGTAAACAGCTATTTTTAATTGTAATGATATTTCACATTTTTTACTGTGTTTTTCAATACACACACACACACACACACACACACACACACACACACACACAGACACACAAACATACACACACCCCAAGAGACACACACACACATTCATGCTTTTAAAATGAATTTTTCACCCCAAAAAAGGATTATTCACTGAAAATGTGCTCACCCTCAGGCCATCCAAGGTGTAGATGAGTTTGTTTCTTCATGGGAACAGATTTGGAGAAATTTAATGTCACATCACTTGCTCACCAATGGATCCTCTGCAGTGAATGGGTGCCGTCAGAATGAGAGAGATGCAGCTTTTTGCTTCACAACACATTAACTGATGGACTGGAGTGGTGTGAATTATTGTGATGTTTTTATCAGCTGTTTGGTCTCTCATTCTGACGGCACCCATTCACTGCAGAGCATCCATTGGTGAATAAGTGATGGAATGCAACATTTCTACAAATCCGTTCTGACAAAGTTGGATGGCCTGAGGGTGACTATTTTCATCACATTTTAATATTTGGACAAATAATTCCTTTTAAAGAGCACTTTTTTTTTTTTTTTAGCTTAGAGCCCCTGGTCACTGAATGATGAACGAATGATAATTTTTGAAAGAACTGTTCCTTTAAACTGTGGAAATGTGTATCTTAAATCTCAATTGCCATACAGTAATCTAGAGAGAGGATGGTAACCCAGAAAATCCATGTCATTTCATAAAGAATAATTCATTTAGACTCAGGACACACAGACAGAGCAGAAAGGAAGCTGTGTGTGTGTGTGTGTGTTTCTCTTCAGGGTCAGTAAAGAGCCTCTGACCTTACAGCAGCTTTTAGCACATTCTCAAGCAGAACCCTAAGTCAGTCTCACACTCATCCCTCTTTCATCTGCAGTTCTGTAATGAATAGTGTGCGTGTGTAAAGTGGTAATTCTGTGCAAAGCAGCAGCTGAAATGTCCTGTCAATAGCTGATCGACTTGTAGCGCTCAATAAATCCTGTCAGCTAATGAGAAGACACGTGGACTAATCAATCACTTTTAACCTCTCAGCTTACCCTTATGACATTGTGATGTTACACGTCTGGAACAAGTGATCTGCAATCATACAGTACATAAAAAACTTATAAAAGAAGTCTCTTCTGCTCACCAAAGCTGCATTTATTTGATCAAAAACACAGTAAAAATTGTGAAGTATTAATATATTTAGCTCGTTCAGCCAAATGAATTAATGTCTATTGAAATAACTTCATTAATTTGCACAGAAAATGAGTAAAAATGTTTCAGCCTCTCAATTCTTCTAATATCTATATATGCATCTTTTATCATATTCCTAATTAGGAAACTATTATGCAGCCAAAGATAAGTTATGAAAAACATAAATTCCCTTGTTACGTGACAGACGTAATAAACCAATCATTCATGACCAACCATCACTAATAAATCACACACTCCACATCTAAACTATTTTCTTTGCACTTTTATACTGTCCATTGCACTAGTGTAAATGATGTTCATATGTTCATAGTTTCTGCTTATAGTACACTTATTACATAATCCATCTGTATAATACATTCATAGTACACCTATCTGTATATAACGATTATAGTATTAAAAAAAAATCTGTAAATTATGTCCATAGTACAGCCTGTATCTGTATATGACCGTATATTTGTAACATATTGTAGACACTGTTTATGCTGTACTTGCTGCTTATTGCACTTCTGGTTAGATGCTAACTGCTTTTCGTTACCCTGTACCTTACATGTGCAGTGACAATAAAGCTGAATCTAATCTAATCTTAAACAAATAAAAGAGGAAACACTTCAGAGAATGAACTAGAATAAATATGCGAGAAACAGGGCATTTCAGCAAGTGCCTAAATGTTTTGCTATCTGGAAGAACATTTAAAGAGATGTTATTTGTGAAGTTCTCTTCCTAATGAAGTTCTCTTCCTAAAGATACACACTTACACTGCAAACAAACCCAGTGTGTGTGTGTGTGTGTGTGTCATTATTCAGTGTGTGACATCAGTCAATGTGTCCGACCGGATGAGACCGTTACACAACAAAACAAATCTGTCTTTGATTTATCAATGCTATCAAAGACAGGGGTGAGTTTATCACTGTCCTGATCACACACACACACACACACACACACACACACACACACACACACACACACCATCAGCCGTATGGATCTGTGTCAGCAGAAACACAAGACAGAGTGTCAGAAACACACACTTTCTCTGTGGGATGGTACAGTATGTGTGTGATACACTAAAGTCATGTGATCAACCAGGACAAGGATTCTGTTTGTAAAAGGCTTCATTCTGATAACATAAAGTGACTGCCTGTAGCTTTTTTGTAAGTTTTTAATTTTAAAAGTTTAATCTTGCATTAGAAACCACAAGAGGGAGCCACAACTGGACTCTCCTGTTCGTTGAAGATGTCTACGATCTAACTTTCTTGGCAGAAAAATGACACAAAGTATCTGATACAATGTACAGTATCAGAAAGAATGTACTTTTTAAGTAGTAATATGAGAAAGATGTAACGTTTAGCTTCATTTATTTATTTAATGATTCAGAAATCCAAACTTTCTTGTTAGTCCAAAAACATATTCTTTTAAAACCAATTGCAAAAAATGACTCATTTTCTGCTTCTTATTACTGATATATTCCTATAGTATTTATTAATATTTAGAATATATATATATATGTGTGTGTGTGTGTGTGTGTGTGTGTGTAAAAAACACACCTTTTCATTTTCAACTTAAAAGTTTCACATCTCATTCAATGTGTTATTTGTTGTTTATTTGTGAAGTTTACTAGCAATTTCTGATAATTTATGACTTTTTTTGTTCAGTGTATTGTCTGTTCTAATCAAACTTTGTGTAAAAACTCAGATATGTTCAGCTTTGGCCACTGAAATCAGCGTCAGGAGAGAGTGTGTAGTAATCTGTTAATGTGTGTGTTGGCTTCTCATGATCACATGGTCAGCGCTGCATCGGGGTCACATTAATCCAGCGGTGCATAATCTCAGTCCTAACCCCCGTCTCACACAGATCACACACACACACACACACACCCTTATATAAGAGAATGAATGACTGGTGGATGTGGACAAATAAAAAAACCATCTCTAAGTTCATCACAGATCTTTTGAGCAGAGGGCATTTAATGTTAGTGACAGATGTGATGCGTGTCGTGTCTGTGACGTGTTTGTAAAACCTCAACAAACATCAGATTGTTTCAGGTCAGGTTTATCAGGCAGAAAAAATCACCAGTTACTATATTTCAAATAATATTTAAGTGGTTGCAAGCAATATATAAATATAATATTATAACTATTAATTACATACATATATATATATATATATATATATATATATATATATATATGTAAAATATTTCAGGTTATTAATCTGTTTCCTAGCACTATTTCACCGTAAAAAAAAGTAAATTATAGTTTGCATTAGGACATTACATATTACATTAGTTAAATTATTTTTTATTTTTTTGTTAACAACTGTTTACTGAATTTTCTTCTGTGAACAATAGTACAAAACAAAAAGCAACTGTGCAAATGGACAATTTTTATATAATATTATCCTACTTGCATAATAACATTATATTTTATATATTTATTTTCATTTAAATGTGTTCTTTACTTTAAAATGCAAACTTTGCAGATTTACTAATAGTGTTTATTGTTTGATGTTTAAATGAGTTTAATTCAACAACACACTGATACCTGTTATGTTCCCTTCAAATGTGTGCTCATTAAGTACAATAAGTGTATTTTATTATTACTTACATACTATTAAACTTTTTATCAATTTATTAAAACAGCTTTTATTGAAACCAAGCTGCCGAAACAACTCATTTTATACTTATTTTTATTTATTACTTATTTTATTTATTTATTATTTACTACTACAGTATTATAGTATTTATTATTATTTATAATTATCTTTTATTTTTATATTTTCATTATAAATACATGTCATTATTATTATTATTATTACTATTGTTTTTTATATATTACTACATAGGTTTAGTTTTTCATAGAATTTTTTATTTATATTTTTATTTTATTTTATATTTTATTTGCTAGTTTTAGTTTTAGTTATTGATAATAACCCTGGACAGCCCATGGGAAACGCCGCAGAACATTCGGCCGTCACAGAAGTTGCACGAGTGTTTTAGCGTGTGATCTGACGAGACGGACAGCTGAATAAACCATCAGACACACTGAAATCATCACCATCTCATTATCATCTCTCACGCTCGGCGTACCTGACTGTCAGGTGATCTCTCCTGACACACACGGGCACAAAGGATCGCCTGGCTTCCTCTCAGATCAGAACCGTCCTGACACACACACACACACACACACACACACACACACACACAGAGGGCATTCCCAGCAGGCCTGTCAGGATGACCTTGCTTATCACAGCGTGTCAGGAAACATGAACTCACTCACACACTTCTGATGAAAGTCTCCGAGCTCGGCCATCGTCTGCGACTGAAACGAGAGTGTGTTTGTGTGCTGTTTGCTGACACTCACTCTGTCTGTCTCTCCATCCTGATCAATCATCTCATCTGCCGAAGGAGAAAAAGACAAAAGAGAGAGAATGTGTGTTATAGGGACGGAGGAGAGAGACTGCAGTGTGTTCTCACATGACAAAGAGAAACTTCAGGAAGATTTGAGAGAAGAGAGGGATTCGACGGAAACATGCACAACATTTCTTTACTTGAACCTAATTAATCACAAGTTTTTTGAGATCAATCAAATGATCAGTTTTTAAATATAGTGATAATATTTGTTTTAAATAAAATATATATTATAAAATGATTAAATTGCCACAAATATTATTAACAAAACAATATAATTAAATGAATAAAATAATTATCTTTAATGGAATAATAAATTTTTTTATTATTATTGTAATTTTTTTTTATTCCTAATTTTATACACTGCAGATTAAAAGTTTGGGGTTGATAAGATTTTTCAAATGTTTTTGAAAGACATTTCTTCGCTCAACAAGGCTGCATTTGTTTGATCAAAAATAATTATAATAAAAAAGGATAATAAAATAAATATGATATAAAAAATAATTTTAAATAAGATATCAATAAACATACAACATTTCTAACAGAACAATATGTATTTATAATTGTATCAGTTAAAAAAATTATACACTATGTACAGTATATATATATATATATATATACACACACACACACACACCTACACACACACAGTGTATGAGTCTTTGTTTTTGAAAAAAAAAGTTAATATTGTAAAAATGGTAATATTCTGAAATACACATATTAGTAAAAAAATATAATTATTGTAATCTAATATAAGTAATAAAATAAGTATAAAATAAGTATAATATAATATAATATAATATAATATAATATAATATAATATAATATAATATAATATAATATAATATAATATATGAAGCAAAACTGTATAATGCAGTGTAAAATTTCATCCTTTTGCACCAATCTAGTGTTTTCTGAATGTCATCTGGGACAGATTGAGTTCAAGCTTCAGCTTCTCTCTGGATATCATCACGAGAGAAAGTTTTATCAGTGACATCTGATGTATTCATCACTTGTATTCAGTTACCTCGACACACTTACAGCCGAGTCACCTTGCACTGACATTCACCCCTCCATAAGAGCATGCACTGCCCTCTTCTATAACCACAGACGTGTGTGTGTGTGTGTGTGTTATGACATGTTCACCAACAGATTATTCTTGATATGGGGAAGAATCAGCTTTGTGCGCTGGCAATGAGACATTATTCAGTTAACATATTTGTTTCATGCATTTAGAGTTCCAGTATCTGATAATAAAAATGCATCTTATCCCACAGCAATGCATAAGTGGGTGTAGAGGGATGATGGGTAGAAAAACTTGATTCCGCCATGGGATGAAAATAAAATGTAATTGCAACTTTTTAGCTCACATTTGAGACTTTTTTCCCCCTCACAGTGCTTTTTTCTCAAAATTCTGAGAAACAAAATCTAAATTGCTAGATATAAAGTTAGAAGTGTGAGTTATAAACTGAGATTTACAAGACAAGTCTTAATTCCTTGACAGAAATTGCGTAAAAAACAAAATAATCAAACAATTATCGTTTTTTTTTTTTTAATTCATGACAGAAACAGGCTTCCATGAGTTGATAGGATTTTAGTTAAGTTTTAAACATCCCAGCTAACAAAAACATATTATAAGAACATTCTGCTAATGTTCGCAAAATTGCCCAAAATTGCATTGCAAAGTGTTTTTTGAATGTTAATGGAATGTTTCAATGTATCATTTTGCAAACATCCTGGAATTTTATGATTTTGAATTTGAATGATGTCTGAAGATTTAAAAAAAGTTAAAAAAAACGTTTAACATTTAAAGAAATGTTAGACGGATATCCAACTGAAATGTTTAAGGAAAAAAAAAAAACATTCCATGGATGATGTTTTTGTGCTAATGATTCGAGAACATTATGAAAGAGCAGATAACCTTGTCAGAACGCTCTGTTAGCTTAGACACACACACCTTCAGGGAAACTGAATACTGTACATCCATGTGTGTCTCTGTGCAATTACAAAAAACTAAACACTTTCATGTGTGTGTATGAATGTCTAGTGAACGTCACCTCCCACATCATTGTGTGTATCCTAACTAACACACCACTATACTGTATGTGTGTGTGTGTGTGTGTGTGTGCAGCTTGTTTTGTTGCAGAAAGTCTGTTTAAACCAAGGGAATGTTTGATTTAGGGGCCTTTATGAAAGTCTGCGTGTGCGTGTTTGCCAACAGATGTAAAATATTCCTCCTCCTGTGCTAATTATCAACCCTGAACTGCAAGCAGAGACAGACCATGTGTGTGTGTGTGTGTGTGTGTGATTGGCTTCTCTCTGCAGGCAGGGACGCCCTCTACATTACACAATCCTCTACACACACACCATAACCCAGAATTTATTTAATTAACAACAGCTCAGGCCCAAAACTAATGAGCTCTCTCTCTCTCTGTGTGTGTGTGTGTGTGTGTGTCAAAGTGAAGGAATCTAGCAGAGGAAACACACTCTCTGAAATCGAAATGCTACGGCGAGTGAAATCATTAAACTGCCGAAAGAGTGACAGGAGAAAAAGATGAAATGATGAAGAGGATGGTGGGGAAGGATGAAAAGAAAAGGCCTTGTGTGTGTGTGTGTGTTTGAGAGATTATTTAAGGACAGATTCTCTGGCGCAGTCATTCAGGGATGAGGCAACTATTTGAAACTGCTCCGATTTTAAATGAGCGAGAGACAGACAGAGAAAGAGAGAGAGAGAGGGGGGGGGGGATGGTTAATGATATTTATTCTGAAGCCAACAACAAACTAAAGCACACAGATGTTAAACATAATGTAAAATATATACATGTGAACGTAAGTACTTTGACACTAATTAGGGCCCGAGCACCGAGGTGCGAGGACCCTCTTGTATCTGCTTTGTTTATTAGGGCTCAAGCCCGAAGGGGCGAAGAGCCCTATTGTTCTTCTAAGGATTATTCTTCTTATTATTATTTTTTTTATTTTTTATTAAACCTTCCGGGGTTTTTTGGAGGCCTTAACATGCTCAAAAACTCTTGAAAATTGGCACACACATTGGAATCTGCGGCCATCAGGACGCCACAGAGACTGGGACCCGGGCGTGGCACAGGGGCTCTACAGTGCCCCCTGGAACACAGTCAGAAATCTTGAACCATAGCTCACACACACTTTCATGTATTTATATGAAACTCAGTACACTTATAGATCTCATTGAGCCGAACAACTTTCGCACTCTATGTCATAGGCTCCGCCCAACAGGAAGTCAGCTATTTAGGGCTGTTTATAAAAAGCATGCTCTGGAATTTGATATACTTGTCATAGGTCTTTTACTTGATTGCCACCAAACTCGGTCAACATGATCTCAAGACATTGGGGATGGAAAATTGCGAGGGGATTTTTGATATCTCGAACGGTTTGCCCGTGGCGAGGCGTTGAAATTATGGCGAGAAATGAGAAACAGGAAATGTCTAATAACATCCACATACATTGCCTGAGTTTGATCAAACTTCATTGGTTTGTTCGTTGTATGATACCGATCGCATATATGTGACTATTAAGAGTCAACATTATAGCGCCACCAACTGGCAGCAGGAAGTGTGTCATTTTCCAAATGCTTTGAATTCAGCATCTTATTTTTACTCTATTTACTTAAAACTTCATCAGAATAATGACAAAACATGGCCGATGTAAATCTGTTGTGGGGATATTGATATCTGATATTGTGTTGCCATGGCAACGTGTCAAACTTGAATGTTCTGTTATGGTGAGTTTGAGGCAGACAACAAGCTCAGATTTACATGAAACTCAAAACACATATCAGTATTAGTGATAGCTAGACAATGGCAAAAGCTTTTAAAAGGGCGTGAAGGAGGCACTCTATAGCGCCACCTTTTGTCAAAAGTGGGGGGGTTAGTTTTAGCTACAGACACCAAACTTGGTACATAAATTGTTCTTTTCAAGACGGACAACTTTCTAATTCACAGTCATCAGCTACGACCAACAGGAAGTCGGCTATTTTGATTTGAATATTTAAATTGAGCTTTGATTTAATGCATACTCCTCACAGGAAATGTTCACTATACTCACCAAACTTTGTCTACATGTTGAAAAAACATTGAGGAACTTAAATTGCGAACGGATTTTGGTTAGCTTGAACGGTTTTGTCGTGGTGATTTTTTGAAATGACAGTAAAAAGGGAATCATTAATTGTCTTGTATTTTTAAATTGCAGCTTCCAAACACTTAAAAAAAAAAAAATCATACAGAGATCAAATCATTCTGAGGACATATGCATAGTTTCATGACTTTACAACACTGTATGATTAAAAGAAAATTAAAAAACTGTCAGACATCTCAACTCACTCTGTCCCTCTGTTTGAGGAATGTATGTGTGCTGACTGAGTGTGTGTGTGTGTGTGTGTGTGTGTGTCTGTGATTGGGGGATGGGCATGAGCTGAGTGGCAGACACAATGAGAGAGAGAAAGAGAGAGAGAGAGAGAGACTTAATCATCTCTTTAATCACCAGAAAAAAAAAATTATTTTAAATTGTTATTTTTTGTTGCTTTTGCTAACATTGCTGTTTTCATTACAGCTTAAGAAATCTCTTAGGCCTTATCCTTTTCTGACAGTTTCAGGAATTAAAAACAAAATTCTAAAAATACTTATTTGTGCTGCAAATAATAATTTAAATCTCATTTGATACTGACCTATTCCATCCTGTGACATGACATTTATCTTAATTTACATAATCTCATGGATGTAACAGTAAAACTGTTCAGCTCACAGATGAAGACTAAGCTGTAATGCAAGCAGAACTTTCACAAATGCTTGTAAGTCATTAAAGAATTTTATAACACTAATGTCTAATTTGTTAACATTAGTAAATGCATTGGTAACACTTTATAATAACTGCACTCATTAGTAAATAGTCAGTTCATGCTTTATAAAGCCTTGTCCCAATATTAATAGTCAGTAGTAAGCAGCTTATAAATAGCTTGTTCTTGGTTTATAAGCACATTTATTAAAAAGGAGAGTAAAGGGTCAGTTATCTTCCTATGAAAAATAAAAAAATAAAAATAAAAAAACAACAACACAGATTGATACAGAACTCAGAAATTTTATTGTGGATTTATGATAAACTCAGCCTGTAAATGAATCATACTCCTCCAAGAAGACACAAGTAGTTCACACCAAACTTTTTCAACATGATGCCAATATACTGAAGATGTTAAATTGTGAATGGGTTAAGGATACCTTAAATGGTGTGGCCATACCGATTTATTAAAGTAACATAAAAAAATACAATAGTTATTTTACTATATCTTTAACATTCTTCATTCCAACTCTTCATAATTTTTTATATATGTAGAAGTCATCATTTGAAAGAAGGACAGCAAGTTTCATAGCTTTATCATTTTCAAGAGCCAGCTTAAAATTAAAACTATCATAACATATAAATCAAGCTTGCAATTCTTAGTACCAATAATGGCCACCAGATGGCGATATATGATTACTTTTAAATAATTATTGTAGAAACAAGTATGATTTAAATCATTTATAGAAATCTTTCAAAGAAAAATAATATGAATTTTATGTATTTACTGATAAAATGACCCTCACTTAATTAGAATAACAAGCTGAAGTATTGTGAACTGTATATTAAGAAATAATTATTTATAGGCTTTATGGACAGATAAGTTTGGAGTGACTCTTGAAGGTTCAGCCCCACATCCTCTTTTACCACTGTTTAAAGAATGTATCTTACAGTACAGGTGCGGATGAATTTTGAATAGCTTGAATGGTTTTGTCGTGGTAAATGTCTTTTATTTTTTTAAAGTGCAGCTTCTAAACACTTCAAAAAAATGTACACATAGAAGACAAGTCATTCTGAGGAAATATGCATAGTTTCATGACTAAACAACACTATATGGATGATAGAAAATTAAAAAACTATCATACATCTGATGTCACTCTGTCCCCCTGTCACTGTGGGTAATGTGTGTGTGTGTGTTTGTGTGTGTTTGTGGGTGTGTGTGTGTGTGTGTGTGTGTGTGTGTTAAGTGAATTAGGTGTGAAACTATCAGGGAGCATTGAGTCTCCAGTGCCAAAATTTTACAGAACTGCCACTTTCCTGGAATCTCAGAATTACAATGTGTCAGGTTCTGAGAGATCTAAGATTCCAAAAAATTATTTAATTAGAATACCATGAAGTATTGTGAAATACTATATATTAAGACTTTATATATAGACTTTATGAACAGATTAGAGTGACTCGTGAAGGACCAGCACCACCTCCTCTTGTCCGATGGTTTGAGGAATATATCTTCCAGAATCCGGGATTAAGATTTAGGAGCTCATTTTTATTCCACCTCCTTTCCTGAAAGTCTGTCTTGCAGAATTGACTAAAAATTAATCTTCACATTAATTCCTAATTATTTTGCAATTCTTTTTGTCAGTTCTTCTTGACCTGTTTTTTTCTTCTTCTTTTCTGACCTCATGACCCAGTCAGCATTTTTTGTACAATGGCCAAGTCTTAACTTATCAATTTCTGTATTGCATTTGTGTTTGATATTTCTCATGGGCTTTACAGTTTGAGTTAAAACTCTTTTTTAGCGCATTTCATCTGTAAAAGAAAACATGCCCAATAATTCTGCACACATGAATATAAGGAGTTTTTCTCTTCCAGCTTTCCTGGACTATTGTATAGCACTCATAAATGATTAAATAAAAAATAATGGTAGTTATTAAGTTTGATATGGTTTGGAATTGGTAAAATGTGCTTGGAAAAATATCACAATAAAACAATGTTTTAATGTTTAAGTTTGGAATATTAACTGACATGAATGAATGCTATATAAATATTGTTCATGTTAACATAATGTTTATAAATGATATATTATTGAAAAGTGTCACTAAAGTTATATATATATTGTTCTGTGAATGTGATTTTAAAGTCTTGATGATTCTGATTAACCCTTTAACTGCCTTATCCTTTAAAACCTCACTGCCAGAGGGATATTGTGAATGCATGTGCCCGCTGGGCACAGTTTACCTGATGCCACCGGGGTGGCGATGGCATTGGTGGCTTGAGCCCGCCATCGCTGCTTGCAGCTATATTTATTATTATTATTCTTCTTCTTCTTCTCCCGAATGAATCGCATTTTTGAGGGCTTTAACATGCTCAAAAAGTCATGAAACTTTGCACACGCGTCAAACCTGGTGAAAATTTTCGTCTGATATAGGATTCAGAAGAGGGTGTTGCAAAATGGCTCGACAGCGCCACCTATACTAAGAAAATCAACAGCCTTCCAGCTATGTTTCACATACATGCACGAAAATTGGCACACATATGTAACACACCAATACCTACAAAAAAGACTCTTGGACCAAAATTCTAAACCCAACAGGAAGTCGGTTATTTTTAATATTATGAGCAAATTTTGTGTAATTTTGTTCATTTCCATGTGTTGTATTTTAACTAACTCCTCCTAGAGATTTCCTCAAATCAACACCAAATTTGGTGTGACTAATCTAAAGGCCTTTGCGATGTTAAATTGCGAAGATCTTGAGTTTTCGTTGCAGGGCGTGTCCGTGGCGGCCTGGCGAATTTCGATGATTCGCCACGAAAAATGAAGTTGCTATAACTCACACATACAATGTCCAATCTGCCCCAAACTTCACATGTTTGATGAAACTCTGAACCTGAACAGATTGACGTGCCCATATTCCGTTAAAGTCATAGCGCCACCTATTGGCAACAGGAAGTGTCATATTTTACGCTGTGATGAACTACTCTTAGAAATTTTTTGACATCAATGTATTTTTTGTGGTCAATCTAATCTAAAGGCCTGTGCGATGTTCAGTTGTGAAGATCTTGAGTTTTCGTTGAAAGGCGTGTCCACGGCACCATGGCGAAGTTCGATGTCTCGCCATGTTAATAAAAGATGTTATAACTCAGGCATAAAATGTCCGATCTTCCCCAAACTTCACATGTGTGATAAGAGTCCTGACCTGAACAGATCTGCAGGCCAATATTCCACCGGGTGTGGCAGAATGGCTCGATAGCGCCACCTATACACTTTCAACGGAGTCTGCCTCGAGCTATGTCTCACGTACATGTACAAAAATTGGTACACACATGTAACACTCCAATACCTACAAAAAAGTCTCTTGGTACGAAATCCGGATCCCAACAGGAAGTCGGTTATTTTGAATTTTCCCTTCAAAATTGGTGTTGTTTTTGCCATTTTCAGGGGTTGTACTTTAAAGAACTCCTCCTAGAGATTTATTCAGATCAACACCAAACTTGGTCAGTGTAATCTAAAGCCCTTTGCGATAATAAATTGCGAAGGACTTGAGGTTTCGTTAAAGGGCGGGTCCATGGCGGCCTGACAAATTTCGATGTTTCGCCATGAAAAAGGAAGTTGCTGTAACTCAGACATACAATGTCCAATCTGCCCCAAACTTCACATGTTAGATAAAACTTCTGCCCTTAACAGATCTACATGCCCACATTCAGTTGTAGTCATAGCGCCACCTATTGGCAACAGGAAGTGACATGTTTTACGCTGCGAAAAACTACTCCTATAATTTTTTTGAGATTAACATATATTTTGTGGTCAGTCTAATCTAAAGGCCTGTGCAATGTTAACTTTTGGAGATCTTGAGTTTTTGTTAAAGGGCGTTTCCATGGCGCCATGACAAAATTTGATGTCTTGCCACAGCAAGAGAAGTTGTTGTAACTCAAGCATAAAATGTTCAATCTTCCCCAAACTTCACATGTTTGATAAGAGTCCTGGCCTGAACACATCTGAAGGCCAATATTCCATTATAATGATAGCGCCACCTGCTGGCAACGGTAAGATTGGCACATATATGGGATATACTTTGATATATTCCACTTATATTTAGGACATTAAATGCATATTTCTCAACGTTCACCTTTTTACTAAAGCAACACGATGGCGGTGAGCCCGGGTGCGAGGGCCCATTCATCGCTGCTTGCAGCTTTAATTAATTTTTGTGTCTGAAGACTTAATTTCTGTGTTTTGAAATACATAAGACATCGCAAGAACATGTTGCATTCTCAGCACGGCCACAAAAAAGTGTGTTTTTTTTTTGCTCACCAAGGATGCATTTATTTGATTAAAAATATGGTAAAATTGTGAATTATTATTACAATTTTAAATAACTGTTTTCTATTTGAATACAATTTAAAATGTAATTTATTTCTGTGATCTGCAGTTGAATTTTCATCATCATTCCTCCAGTCTTCTGTCCATATTCTAATATGCTGATTTGTTGACTCATAATCAAGAAACATTTCTGATTATTATCAATGTTGAAAAGAGTTGTGCTGATGAATATTTTTGTGTAAACCTTGATACATTCTTTTTTTTCAGGATTCTTTGATGAATAAAAAGTTCAAAAGAACAGCATTTATTTTGCAATAGAAATCTTTTGTAGCATTATAAATGCATTATAAACGTCACTCTGGTAAATTTACTGCAAGTAATTTCTTTGAAAACAAAAAAAAATTTATCCCACAAGGAAATGAGGGATGCATGCTTGTATTGTGTGATGAATTGCTTTTAATTCACTGTATTTCTGTTTGATTTCAAATTTCAAATTTCAAATTTCAATGTTTTAGTTTGCAAGTGTGTATATATGCAAAATGCTGCGTGTTTACTATGCATCACAATGACACTGACAACATAATCACCATCAGAATCAATCTCTCTCTCTATCTCAAACACACACACACACACACACACACACTGTACTGTGTCGTTGAGTGCATAACACTCTTGTTTGTTCTGGTTCATGTCACATCAGTTCTTTCTTTTCCCAACAGACTAAAATACACACACACACACACACACACACACACACACACACGTGGCCATGTGCTGGAGCAATGATCCATCATTCTCAGGTGAGTGCGGGTTCAGCACTCTTTCTCTTACATACTTTATTCATACAGGCTCCTGGACTGCATTAACAGATCAGACTCAGTCCTTCTGTCTAGGAAAGAGAAATCACAAACAAGGTCTTTATTTTTCTCGTTACTCCGTTTGCATGAATTATAGGCAATATGAAATACAGTATAACAGGAAAAAAAATGCTAACATTTTTTGCACATAAATTTCTAGTAAATTTCACAAATAATTTTAAAGAAACAGTAACTTACACATGAATTATTAAGTAGTAAGTTATAATTTTTGTAATAATAATAATTGCAAAACACTCCATTATCTAATATTTGAAAGATTTTTTTGAAGTATTATCAAAGTATGTTTAACAAGAAATTACTATTTCAGTCTTTCTTGCTTCATATTTTTAATACAATGTGTTACTTTTGTTATCATTTCTGTTATTTTTTCAGTGTATCTGTATTTTTTTAAATACTTTATTAGTGCTTTAATTGCCATGGAAATAATGCCACAGTTAAAACATCTTAATGGTCTTAAAAGAGGCTTAGTTTCTCCATGCACATTTTTTTATTTGTTATTATTTCTATTCCAAACTCTTTTCTCTGTTTGTATGTCAACACTTTTCTCATTTCTGTCTATTTTTATCTCTTCCAAAGCAATTTAAAACACGGATGAAATTTAAAAAGCAGCAGATCTGAGAACTCTAAGTCTCTCGAGATATGAAAGAGATCAGAAAATTTCTAATCAGATCTAGTGAACGTGCTCTCATAAAAAGAAACCAACCTGTTCCAGAACTGCTCATTCAAAGCAGATCCATCAGCCATTACAGAGGCAGCTTCACAACACTCAAACTCAACTGATCTGTCACCGCACCACAATGAGAGCAGCTCCAAACCGCAGAGAAGCTCTCTATGCCAATCCTGGATCAGATTTCTATCTGAGCAACTAATGCACGATCAAGACTTTCTACCAGTGCTTTCAGAGCACCAGCACAGAAACCTGCTAGAGAACTAGAAAACTAAAAAGGTTCTAGTCAAACAGTACGATCTGTTTGGGTTCAAATTGGAACCTTCATTTTTTAGAATCTTTAGAGCATCTTCTCTTTAGAATTCTCCCTTGTTTTGTGACTTTGAAGTTTTTCAAATGCATTTGAGCTGAAATCGATCTGTGCTGTACCTGTGAGCATGTTGTGTGGGTTGGGTTTCTCGGTGTAAAGAGAGCAGCAAACATCTGGCCGACTGATTGAAAGAGCTCTGTGGACCTCTTTCCTCACTAATGAGCGTTTACTGCCTGGAAAACAAACCTACATACACTACAAATACACAGACACACAAACATACACAGAGTACAGGCGTAAAGTAAAGGCTAGTAGGGCTGAGATATAACTATATAACTATATATTGGTTAGCCTAATGCAGAATATGTAAAAATGCGTTTTTCCCCCATATAAATACATATATATTAGTGTGAATCTACAATTTTCAAAGTCATGAAAATAAAGAAAACTCTTTGAATGAGAAGGTGTGTCCAAACTTTTGGTCTGTACTGTATATATATATATATATAAACCCTAGAGATATTAAAAAAATACAGATAATCACTCAGAATGATTTCCATTACTGACTATACACACATGTACACACGCTCTAAAATTCACTCAGAGATTTACAGTAGATAAAAAACAACTAAATAAATAAATAAAAAACATTATCAAAAACACTTCTGTAAACCCTGATTCAAGACTCAAGAGAATCGTTGAATCAACGTTTCGAATCAATTCTTTGAAAGACAGTGTGAAAACTACTTTGAAACTTAAATTCAGAGATGCTTTTAAGACATTTTAAGATTTGCTGACAATTTTGAGTTCCTTCATCAGAACAGTTTTGGAGAAAATCAGCAATACAACACTTTTCCACCAATTGATGCTCTGCAGTGAATGGGTGCCGTCAGAATGAGTGTCCAAACAGCTGATAACAACATCATAATGATC
The DNA here is from genome assembly GCF_003368295.1 of Carassius auratus. Lineage (NCBI taxonomy): Eukaryota > Metazoa > Chordata > Actinopteri > Cypriniformes > Cyprinidae > Carassius > Carassius auratus. The sequence continues at coordinate 23,414,841 of NC_039263.1, read as the reverse complement.
CACAAATAATCGACAACACTCCATTACATCAGTTAACATCTTGTGAAGCCAAAAGTGTTTAAAAGAAACAAATCCATTATAAAGGCATTTTATAATGTTCTAGCCATAATATTGCTTTCATCTGAATCAGGAGAGAAATCTGCACAAATCATGCACTGTTTATTAGTCAAAACAGTTCAAAACCATTCTAAACAAATATTTGGGTGGGTTCTGATGTAAGAGGACAACAGGAGATGGACTTTGTCTCTGGAGGAAGCGTTATAATGGATTATGGACTCATATTTTAGCCAGAAGTGACAAAAGTTTAAACGTCTTTAAGATGGATTTGTTTCTTACAAACACACAGCTTCTGGTTTTACAAGACATAAACTGATGAACTGGAGTGGTTTGGATCACTTGTGGATTATTGTGATGTTTTTATCAGCTGTTTGGACTCATTCTGACGGCACCCATCCACTACTCTGTAAGCAAGTGACGCAATGCTACATTTCTCCAAATCTTATGAAGAAACAAACTCATTGACATCTTGTTTGGCCTGGTCAAATTTTCAGCTAATTTCCCTTTTTGTGTAAACTATATCTTTAATGTCCAAATAAAGCATGGATTACAACAAAACCTTGACAAAATAAATAAAATAACAAAATCTTCACCAATATATAGATGATATCTGATTTATAGCGTGGAACTAATTGCTGGTTTCTGATTGCTAGATGCTGCTGTCTTACTGTGGATGGATGTCACACAGTCACAACAGCCTTTCTTCACACCCACACGAAACAGGATATGCACAACACAAACTTTTAAGTGTAGAACTTCTCGCCGTAGTTTGGTGTTCAGACCTGTTACAAATAAAAGAAAGTGTTAAAGAAAAATAGCAAAATAACTTTTAAATCCCAAGTCATTTTTGAAGCATTTTGACACAATGACACTTATCAACACCTGCCATGAGCAAAAAATCACTCAAAGTCTTTGCTTAAGATCTCAGCGTGCGTGTGGAGGAAAAGATTGGAGAGGTTCACAGACAAGAAGACAAGCCAAAAAACAAATATGGTGAGTAATTACAGAAAACATGGACAAAAAAACACAGTAGATTCCCCTTAGAATTCAGTGAAAGATCAAACGTCTCCTTTGAACAATGTTAGACTGAAGAGAAGCACTATTAATAATATTCAAGCATATTTTGTAAACCAAAACAGAAAAATTACAGAATACCCATCCTTATACAAATGTTTAACAGATGTAGGCCGTCACACATCAAAATTTGTCTTTTGTTCTTCTTTAAAGAAATTTTCCTCTTCAATTAAACTGCTGTTGATCACAAAAGAAAATAATTGAACTAAAAAAAAAAATCACATTTACAGTAATGCACTTTTAATGGTAGTTTTCAATGCACAGATGTTAGGCTTGCATTTTTGTTTTATTTTATATATATATATATATATATATATATATATATATATATATATATATATATATATATATATATATATTATTCCTCTACAGAAAAATTCAGCAAAGTGCATAAATCATTATTTTACTAATGGTGCAACTGTAAACTAATTTTATTTTCAGTAAAATGTAACTAATATTTTCCTGAAGATGCTTTGAAACAATCTATTTCTCTCACTCTCTCTCTCTATATATAGCTAACATAAAAATAAAGCAATTCATAAACAGTATTTTGCACAGTTGCATCGATTTCTAGTATGCTTACGCTTATAGTGCAGAAAATATTGTGATGCACTGTACTGTAAATGCAATATTGTAAATGCAACTTTTGATTTCACAAACTGATGTTGAAATTAGTGTCTTTTGAAAAAATAGCATGCTTTATTTTGTGTACATGAAAGGCAGTACGGAATATGGTGTATCAATACTGTAAAAAATACACTATAGTATTTAAATAATATAACATTATGAATGAAAAAGATAATATAATTTAATTTTTTTGTACACCATGAAGAAATATTTTTCAAATTGTAAATATAAAAAAATAACTCCATTCTCCCATGATCACTGAGATTTTATATTATTATTGTTTTATTAACATTTTGTATTAGTATTTATTTGAATCTTATTTTATTTTATTTCAGTTTATTTCCATGGTTTTAGTTTTAGTTAACTATAATAATCTTGTTTTGATATTCATTAAATTATGGCCATTATAAAATGAGACTGGAGACAGTCTCACTGTGTATGTGAGAGAGAGAAAGAGTGCAAGTGTGTGTGTTTGGCACTAGAGCAGGTGCGCTGGGATCTCCTGTGTCTACAGGAACAGCCTGAGGGCTGAGCGTGATGTCTTGATACAGCGATCACACACACACACACACACACACACGCTGTGCTTAAACAGGTGCTTTAACAGCCTTAACACTCCCCAAACGACGGTGTTAGAGCCCTGGGCCGTTAGCCGTTATCACACACATCGTAAAGACTGATTGTTAATCGCAGTAAGCTGAAGCGTGGAAACGTGGGCTATGATGCCACGCTCACACACACTCACAGGAAGTGACAGTGATGGAGTGTGTGTTGTGTCTTAACAGCAGGGAACATCATTGATAAAAGACTGGAGTTATGCAGATGACTGGACAGGGTCCGACGACACACACACACACACACACACACACAGCGGATCTGTTCCAAGACCTGGTGAGCTACCTTCATAGGCAGCATCTTAACTAAAGAAATGGTGACTGATTTGGAACAGGCCACAAGACAAACAGTGCTTCAAGCTATAAATGACTCTCTTATGAGCAAGGAAATACACAGCATACACAAATATTGCATGCAATGATTCATTTTAATAAGGTCAAACAAGTTTTTAGGCGATGTTTTTTCAACATTTCTCTTTAGTACTCTATTAAGGATAAATGTGATGCTGCCTTTGATTTTAGCCATCTTAGTATATTTAAAGGATAATTTCAGACTGGTTTGGTTTCATGTCTGGAGCGCGGCTACAGCCCAGTATTCAGATGGGACGAGTTTTCCCAGGTTAGAGACATTTGCATTTCACAGATGTACTTTGAGATTTTAATAATCTCACACCAATTTTTAAATCCAGTTTTTCTCTTGTGAAAAATACTCTATCTATATATCTGTCTGTCTGTCTGTCTATCTGTCTATCTGTCTTATCTGTCTATATGTCTATATGTCTATCTTATGGCTTAAAATGCTGCCTATGTCGGCAGCTCACAGGTTTGGAAGAGATCCACAGAAAGAAAGAGAAATGTAGTGATCACACCGCTGTCCTGTCACACGCAGTAATAATCCAACAGCTGTACACTAGACCCTTCCAGCAAGGGCAGAAGCTTCTGCATGTGTTACTACTTATGCCGAAAATGACACCAAACAGAAGAACAAGCTGATCGTGACAGATAGTGAGACGGGAAAAGGGGGCCGAAGAGAGTGAGACAGAGAGATGAATGGGTACGCTGTACTGATGGAGGCCTTCAGGGACGGTTCTGCTCATCTGTCACATAAGGAAGGATAAAAAGAACAACTGTTCCAGAGAGAAAGTGTCACTTGGCTCTGACTCCCTTCCTGCGACGCACAGCTGCAGCAGCTGCTCTGATGTTCCCCGCACACGGATCACATCCCTGCCAGGAATCTTGAGGAAAACTCCCCCTCTCACCTCCAGCGGTCACTTATGTGATCGGTGACCCAATGGAGCATCAGCACACAAAGATCCCCAACTGAACTCTTAATCACAGAAACACGGAGGAGGAGCTTCAGCACTATCTATCAATCTATCGATCCATCCATCATCATTCCATTTATCCCTCTATTGTTCTATCCATCCATACTTCTTTTCAATCATCTATCTATCTATCATTCATCCTCAATCCATCCATCCAACTGTTGCCTCTCCAGCCATCCATCCATCCATCATCCCATCTATCGACCTTCCATCCATCCATACATCCATCATCCATCCATCATTCTATCCATCCATTCATCTATCTATCCATCCATCCACCATCCTTCCATCACTCTATCCCAGGGATCCTAAAAAATTTGTCCTGGATGACCAATGCACTGCAGAGTTTAGCTCCAGCCCTGATCAAACTCAGCTACTGTGATTTTCTATTGATCCTGAAGACATTGATTAACATACACAGGTCTGTTTGATTAGGGTTAGAGCTAAACTCTGCAGGAAAATGGATATCGTGGGGCCAGATTTGAGGATCCCTGCTTTATCCATTCATCCACAATCCATCCATCCATCCATCCAACGATTGCCTCCCCACCCATCACTTTATATATCCATCCATCATTCTATCATCTTTTCATTCCCATCCTTTGTTCTTTTCCTTCATTTATAATCTGTCTATCCATCCATTCCTCCATTCCTACATCCATCTGTCAATCATTCTATCTATCAATCCATTCATCCACAATCCATCCATCCATCTATTGCATCTCCATCTATCCATCCCTCTAACATTCTATTCATCCATCCATCCATCCATCAATTCATCCATCTATCCCTCCATCCATCATCTATCTATCCATTCATTCATTCATTCATTCATTCATCCATCCCTCCATCCATTCATTCTTCCATCCATCCGTCCATCCATTCATCCATCTATCCCTCCATCCATCCACCCACCCATCCATTTCATCCACCCATTCCATCCATCCATCATTCAACCATCTATCCCTCCATCCATCCATTCATCCATTCATCCATCTATCCATCCACCCATCCATCCATCCATCCATCCATCCACCCATCCATCCATCCATCCATCCATCCATCCACCCATCCATCCATCCATCCACCCATCCATCCACCCATCCATCCATCCATCCATCCACCCATCCATCCATCCATCCACCCATCCATCCATCCATCCATCCATCCACCCATCCATCCAGCCACCCATCCATCCATCCATCCATCCATCCACCCACCCATCCATCCCTCCATCCATCAGTGATTGGTGACCCAATGGAGCATCAGCACAAAATCATCCAGAACTGTACTCTATAACTGAGTTATTTCAGCACTGTAACTTTAGTCAAGCAGCAAATGTCATCTAACTAAACATTTTAAACATTTCCTCATTATAGAAAAAGATCAGTCATGAAGAGTAAACTTACAGTGATGCCAGTCATGTTAATGAGAGAGATGTTTGCTGTCTGTCATTAGTGGTGTGAAACAGAGAAAAACCTGTTTCTTCTTGCTCTGCTGAAAGACAAGATGCACCAATTACTTGACTTATCACTGGTGGCCAAACAACATAAAACTGATCATATTACATAATGTGCATGTCTTGAAAATAGTTACTATGGTAACAGCCTCAGTTAGACCCTAACGAGCGACGCCCCACAGTTCATGAGTTTAAGCTCCACCCACAGATGATGTCATAGTGTCTACTGAAATAATAACATTTACAAAATAGGACAACAGGAACAGCTTATTCCATCATAAAATTATTTCAGAATGACCAGTGTAACATAAAATCTTTCTGTTGTCATATATCATTTATCAACATCATAAACAGTTCAGATTTTTAGGTTGGTATAAAGCACAAGCCCCCCCCCCATACACACAAATAAGTAAATACAAATTAAATTAAATTAAATTAAAGCTCATTATAAAAAATAAAATGTCACAAAAAGAGTAAATGTATATCTAGACATTCAACATTATTCATAGCAGTTTAAAATAAAATAAAATATATTTCCAAGATTATGAGGTCATTATAAAAAATAAAATGCCAAAAGAGAGTAAATTTATATCAGTAAAAAAAAACTTTTCTGTGAACACAACTGACATTATAAATTCAAACCAATCCTAAGCTGGTGCTAGAATCAGTGTACGTTACTCCAGGATTCCTGAAGAACACGTGTTTGTACTGTAAGTCAAATGAGTTAACAACACAAACATGCTGTACACATCTTTCTGAAGAAGCGTGTGTGTTGGGGATCTGTGGTTAAAGAAAGTGTGAAATAGTCAGGGTCTGGGGAAAAGGCCACTAATCAATCATACAAGGACAAGCACACATTTATATCTCTCTGAGTAAGCAAAGACCAGCACACGCCAAACACAACCCTAGAGACACAATACTAAACAAATACAAAGACCCTTTAAACAATGCAAACACATGCACATAATTAAACACAACAACACACATTTATGCACGCTCCAACACACACTCACAAACACTGGAGTTTCTGAAAGGCACCTCTAAATGTTCACATCGATCGCTGAAATGCAAGGTCAACATGGCGATTACCCTCAGCCAAATTCAGCCAACTGGAAGAACTAGGTGTTTTAAAGCGAGTACTGTTCATGGACTGTACAATGTCCAAGTCATCTTTGAAAAGATGAACAAACATCTATATACTGAATGTTAATTAACGTACTTGGACCAGTAGGCGACGACATGCAAACAAATGCTCAGAACACCTGAGGAACTGAGCAAGACACTACATGCAAAAGGGATTGGGATTTTGGGCTGTTTTACTTTCATAACATGTATTTTTATCAGACTAGTTGAAAGAAAACATCCAAAAATACACATTTAAGTGTTTATTTTATTAAATATTGTCTATTTGCCTCTGTAGATTTCAATTATAATACATATCTTTAAAAGTTTTTTCGTCCACTTCAGCAGCACCTACATTCACCAAACTTTACAGTTTTAGTCTGAAGGTTTTTATAAAGGGGTTTGTTCATATATAATTCACACTGATTTATCTATCATTTTATTCCTAAAAACATGGTGAAAATTATTTTTCTCTCTCTCTCTCTCTTCTGGCTGTTTCTGATTTATATGGTAATAAAAAAAGAGATATCCAAAATCCCTTCTGTATAAACCTTTACCTCTAACACCTCAACAAAATCCATGGTTTTATCAAGTGTTCAGATTAATGTTCTGGAAATGTATGCACATTAATTCATAATTAATTAATAATGCTCTCCTTTGCTTAATTAAATATAAATATTAGGAAACTTGCAATGCAAAACAATTGTCTTAATGAACTGTGATTAATCAAATAGTGAAGTATGGTGGCATCGATTTCAAATGTAAAAATAAACAAATAAATGAAAAAAATGTTCACCCTGTCTGTGATGTCTCTCCTTAAACATGACTTACGTTTTAATATATAAAATAACATCAGAATTTCTAATCTAAATACAAAGATCTAGTTTATATGTTACAGCCGTTCTTCTCTGCCTCTTATTCTCTAGGCATTTCCCCAATTTTTTTGCCTTCATCTCTCTCTTTTGCCCTCGGTCTGCTTTAGAAGAACAATGTATCCGTGGTGAATAAATTAGTTTTACTTTGCAGCCCCTCCCCCCGGAGCCCTACATCCCATAATTATAAGTCTGTTTTAGCATGGTAACCATGGCGATGCCAATGCTTCCCTGGCTCTCTCTTAAGTGTGACAGCATTGTCCAAGTCTTCTGCTGCCACACAATAATTATGTGTGTAAACAAACCAAAATGTAAGTTATTATTTCTTTAAAATCTTAAAAAGTAACCAAAATTTGTCATGCATAATTAACATTCACCAGATATACATTTACCAGTGCTTTTTAAGTATAATTGAGATAAGTATTACATTTTACTATTTACTATTTTTAATTAGTCTTTGCACTTTTATTTTAGTTAAAGGTTTAGTAAATTTTACGGTCCTTTTTTAAAAAGTTTTTGTTGCTGTTTTTTATATCTACATATTTTTCATTGAGTTTTAGTTTGTTATTTTAGTACATAAAGTAAATGAAAACGAGAAATACAAAATATTTTATTTCAGTTAACATTTATTTCAAGAACAAATATTTTATGGTTTTATTTCAATGGACTGTAATAACTATAATAATATATTTTCTACAAATTTCCTACAAGGTTTTCTGTATAGCAGGATGGATACAAAAACTGTAGAAATATTAAAGATGTCTATGACACGTCCTGAGTTAGACTGTCTAATCCATTCTTCAGCCTCTATGATAACAACCTCAATAAAGACGTCAAATCATAGACAAACAGCTCATATTTCAGTATTGACTGTCTCTTGAGTTCACACGGGTCAAGAGCAAATCCTGACATCCATTAAAATGAGACAAAACACTCAGTAAGATTATTAGCAGAGCTCCATCACGCCTCATAAATATTGACGTGAGAATCACACAGTTATTGTGTTTCAGAAGAGAGGAGATCCGCTGCTCGGTTTGATGGGGTTGTCCTTGTGGATTAAACCATGCTAAAATGAACTGATGTAACAACACTGACTTTAATAGTGGTCCTTAAGGTTTAAACAGAAATAAGCCTCTTTATTACTTATTAATGCCTCTATTTGAAGGGTGGCCTGTGTTTCAAATGGTTGAGTAGAAACAAATTTTGGTCAGAATTAAAATAAATAGACTAGGGCTGCATGATCAGGGAAACTAATCTAACTGTGATCTTTTCTGATAAAAATTGCGACTGCGATTTATAAAAAGCTCCAGGTTTGTTGTTTACAGAAGTGTTAGTATCCTTGAGATACCTAATACTATTTGGTAAATATTTTTAATTAGAATAAAATTCATTTGAATATGATTATTATAATAATTATTATCGTCATCATTTGTTTCACTGTAAATTAAAAAAAATAGTTTTTGAAAATAAAGTAACATAATAAAACCTAGAAGAAACTAATAATAATTTTACAATAAAAAAATAATAATAATAATACAATTTTATAATGCGTTTGTGAAAAAGAGTACAGTGGCACGGTTCACTCTCTTTGATTTTGATTTTAGTTTCATTTTGATTAATCTTGCAGCCCAAATATTGTTTCACTACTATTGTTCAAATGTAGGGTTAATGATTTAGACAAGCCCTTAACCCCAGGAATTAAACTGTTTTGCTATGGACTTGACCCATCCAGAACATTACAGCAAATGCAACACACTGGCAGCCTGCCACAACATCCCAGCATTGTAGCTAGGAAAAGTCAAATCCCTTTCTTATTCTCTTGCACAAACATGCACTACACACTGCAGTATTGAGGCCAGAATGTCAATGATGAGATATTTATATAATGCTGTGTCAATCCTGAGTCAACACTTCATCTGTGAATCTACATCTAGAGTCCTGAAGAAAGGAGCACTGCATGCATCTCAATTCTCTCTCTCTCTCTCTCTACGTGTATGTGTGTGTGTGTGTGTGTGGTGTTTTGTTTGAGTTGGGAATCCCGGAAGTTCAGGAAAGACATTGCAGGTCACGCACTAAAGCCCAAGACTCTTACGTGCATAAAATACTGTACTTTAGTCCTGCTGCATTAGAGTCTGATCTTGTGCTTTTTTGTCAATCTTCTAATGTGTGTGTGTGTGTGTGAGAGAGAGAGATGAACCGAGTCAGGCCACAGTGGGGTGTGTTCGTGAAGGGTATACCTTCATGAAGGTCTGCCAAGCAGGCCACACACACACACACACACACACAGCCAAACTTTTCACATTAATCATCAGCTTTCACTCTCTGCATTTAAGCAAAGCTGAATTAAATTGATTGAGGAAATACGTATTTATCAGGCTGCACAATTAAACACATTTCTAATTGTGCTTACAATTAGCCTAACTTGACAACTTCTGTAAATACTGTACGTGTGTTCGCTTACGAATGACATGATAAATGTATGTCAGTTCTTCAGTTACAGAAACGATGTTATAGACTCAATAAATTCACATAGCTTACACTGACATCTTCAACTGGCGGCCTTATAAAAATATTATGAAAGCTCTTAACTTTAAGACAAGTTTCTGTCTTTTCTCACTAACTCCTTTTCTAGCTGGACTTTAAATATACTCACTCCACTCTAGGCCTCTCATATATGATTAGGATCTTTATCATGGCAAAAACTGTGAATGTTTGGATCTAAATGAACACAACGGCATGACTAAAGTGCCATTTCCCACTAAACTCATGAATGTATGAATTAGCCTGGCTTTTTTTTGTTGAGTGGATGAGTGTGTTGTGGGCATGTGAATGACGCCAAACGTATGGCCCCGAATCAGGCGGCTTCAGGCTGAACGGTGCATGTGTAAATGACTTCTGAAGCATCCTACCCTCAGCACACACAGATTTCCTTCTTTTCCTTCTCTTTTTGAGGCATCCAAACTTTTAAAGGCACGGTTCATCCAAAAAACCTGTCATCATTTATTCACCCTGATATCGTTCCAGAAGCACATGGCGTTTATCCTCCTGTGAAGCACAAAGGGGATGCAGAATGTCAAAGCAGTGTTTTCCCAAAATATTTTTAATGAACATTGCTTAATTAGACATTGCATA